>NC_142522.1:27748451-27760951 GCF_964205215.1 Stylophora pistillata
TATATTACACTTGTCAGGGGTTCATCCCATCAACCACTGAAATGCAAATTTGAATACAACTTTGAAATGTTGCTATCAACTAGACAATACTTTGACAGTTCAACATAATGGACAAGCAGTAGAATACACCTAGCACTTAAAGAAACCTCACGCATTGCAAAGCACAAAAAAAAAGGCCAACGTACCTCACACGTAGACAAACAGCTAACAGTTTCTGCTTCAGGACAGCTGATGTCGTCTTTTCTCTTTTGAAAAGAAGAGGAAGATGGATCTTGGGCTGCATCTAAGTCAATAACTACAGAAGGCGAACTTGGGCTTCCTCCGCCATTTGCAGATGATTTGTTGATCGAACTGTCATCTGGCCCGTCGAAGATAATAACTTGCACGGGATACTGGCTATCGCTAGCGCCCGCATTCGCATGTGCCTGCTCGCTCCAACCTCTGTGAAGTCCACCACCAACGGAGACTAAGCGAAGACCAGGGCGTTCACTTTCTTCTTTTCTCGCTCGTTTGCTGGCAGTTGCTGGTGAATTCGCATGTGTTCTCTTATTCTCAACTTCTCTCTGACATCTGCTACCAGAGGCGGGTCCGCTCACGCCACACCGTCCACTTTCTTCTTTTCTCGCTCGTTCGCTGGCAGTTGCTGTTGAATTCGCATGTGTTCTCTCACTCTCACCTTCTCTCTGCCATCCGCTACCAGAGGCGGGTCCGCGCACGCCACACCGTCCACTCTCTTCTTTTCTCGCTCGTTTGCTGGCAGTTGCTGTTGAATTCGTTGAATTGTGTTCTCTCATTCTCACCTTCTCTCTGACATCCGCTACCAGAGGCGGGTCCGCTCACGCCACACCGTCCACTTTCTTCTTTTCTAGCTCGTTTGCTAGCCGTTGCTGGTGAATTCGCAGGTGTCTGCTCACTTTCACTTTTTCTGTGACATCCACTATATGAAAAATATTATAGGGGAAACTTATATCAAGGCGAGATTATAACAATAATAACATCAACTGAAATAACGCTGACAGCAATATTATCAACGACAGTAATAAACATTTCTACTAATAATAATATTGAAAAGTATAATGATAATGATAATGATGATGATAATGGTAATCATAATGACAATTATAATGATAATAATAACAACACTAATTTGTAAACCACTATTTCTATTGCTATTCAATGAGTCTTTACAATAATTGCCTTGCACAATAACTTTAAGAATCTCATCACTCCAGACGCTGCAATCTAAAGCATCAAATGGTCGGACCAACCTTGCCGGTGTTTTAAAAAAATATTAATGTTGCAAAAGGCGTGGACCTCTTTGGGGGAGGGGTGGGGATAGTTCATAAAAAAGCAAATGAAAAAACAAACTAAAAGCATTGAAGTAAAGATAAGGAGCCACTGTTAACATTTACCTAGATTTAGTTGTGACCACTGCCAGTGATTGACATGTGTCTGATGTTATACCTTGGTAATGCAGCCTGTTCCAAAGCCAAATGCAAAGTGACAGCCAAACGTCTGATGAGTCCTTCTTACCGATCATAATAAGGCCGTTACCTTTCCCAGGTGCCAACGTCACTGGATGGGTGTCGATCATGTAAGGTTTGCCATCACGGCACCCAATAGTTAACACCAAGGGTTCACAGGTGAAGACAGCCAGGAAGTCATTACATGCAAGGTCGCAGAGCTTTGAGTGTAATTTTTGTCTGCCTTCGTATGAAAAACCGCGTTAGCAAATGGCAACTCCTCAAAGAAGTCGTAAAGAGAGGTCACTACCTTCTGTTCCCTCAGAATTCCGTATGCTTCCAGTGCGTCGTACATTCTGTGGAGGTCTCGATGCTCATTTATTATTTCCGGTAGGTGCCAAATAGTGTCCTCAATAGCTTTGGGCAACTCCACGAAAAATGCGATCCCTGTTACCACCTCACTTGGTATAACGTCTGCGCTTCTCACAGAAAGAAAGGCACATGCGTTTGTTCCGTCGTTATCTAACGCATTCTCCGACTGCTCAGCTGGTTCATCAGTGGCATTGTCCTTCAGTTGGACTGCAAATCGGTGGTCAAACTGTTGCACTGCTTTTGCTTGACTTACTTTCAGGTGCATAACGTCCAGATCGTCTGAGACCCTCTTCTTCGCCCTGCTCAGGATTTTGGCTGCTTCTTCTAAAGATAGCCGACTATGTCTGTCGAAGTTTGCACATCCTCTGTATACATCCTCTAAACCTCTCCAGACGGTTGCGCGTTCAACAGCGTACTTTTCGTCAGCCAGGGGAAGTTTCTTTTGGCGTAAAAGAGAAGAAAGAAAAAGCTTTAATTGATCTTGTGAAAATACGTTTCCAGCCAATCTGATCCCCGATCGATAGGGGTACTTGACACTTGGATTGATGATTGAAAAGAATATCACGCCCAGGGCCCAAATATCAGCCAGCATGAAATCACCGATTGACGCGTCAGATAAGAGCATCTCTTTAACAAACAGTTCTGGTGCCTCATACACAACTGTCCCTCGATCAATGTTGTTTGTTCGTGAGGCAACAAACAACTGCGTCTGTACAATCAGGGAGCGACTTTCCCCAAAGTCGGTCAGCTTGCAGGCAACAGGCCTGGATTCAAATTGCCGCGAAATTTCGTACTCGTCTGACAATGTACAATAGTGCTGATTACTTATCAGTACGTTTGCTGGCTTAAGATCCCTATGGGCTAATCCTTTAGAGTGAAGGTGAGCCAGCCCATGAATAATCTCCTTTGCTGCATGATTCAGTAGATCAAACAGTCCTTCACAGTTAAACTCATCGATTGGCGGCAGAAAATCTGCGATGGAATGAACATGCAAATCATTGTGACCAAAGTGCTTGAAATCGAAATACATGTATTCGAGCATCATAGCAAGCGGCTGCAAGGAAACCCCTTTCAATCTCACGATGTTTGGGTGATGCAAATCGTCGAGGAGTCTTATTTCTTTATAGAAGAGCTTCTTTTCTTCTTGATCGAGCACTTGCAGTATTTTTTTAACGACAACGGTATGATTTGTTCTGAGTAACACATTGCAGTCACTTTGAGACATTTATTTCTCGCAAAGCCATAATTTTTTGTCGACCTTATAAAAACGAAAATATTAGATAAAAAGAAAGATGGTGCCTTATACTGTAAAAGTCTGGTGAAGCGGAATGAATTTGGCATGATGTTTACACTCGTTATCTCTTTGCGGCCATGAGGTTTTGGCGTGAAAGAACTGGTGACACTAAGAAGAATCCAATATGGCGGATTGACTCACAAAACGTGAAATTTAACAAATCCACAGTGGTTTAGCGGGGTTTGTACTCTTATCGACAACGATACTCGTCTTCACAATGTTCAAAACAAATTTTGACCATTGCGATGACGAATATGGTTGTAGATAAGAGTAAATACCACGCGAAACCAGGGCTGCAAAGTTCAGAAATGGAGAACCCGCTTATGATGTACAAGTAAACAAGAGCAGCATGTCAAAGGTAAGGAAAACTTTTAAACTGTTTTCTTGGAATTTGTAATGTTGTTTTCGGATTATTTCGGCTCCCGTATTTTTTCATTTCTTCAAGTTTGCAAAGAATTATTTTGATATTCTCGATACCACTGTTTTGAGTTCTGCACGAGGTAAAATATTTAAGCATACTGCATTTTCCAAATCAACCACCCAGTTGGATGTATCTACTGACCCATCGGTGTTTTTTTTTTCTTTACATATCTCAATTTATTACCCTACAAATAGATGGTGAAGAGAACATCAATTTAAACACATAGATTACTTTTTGTAAGAGCTAGCTTTTATTCTCATTGCTTTACACAACTAAGAAACCCATGAGGCCTTTTGTTAATAGATTGAGTGCCTCTTACGGACACCATACATAAACAGGTATTTTGAAAGAGGCAAAACCTGCTGCCGATGTCCATACTTTTGGCTTCTTGAAGATCATAAATATAGATGGTAATCGGCGTATCGAAGAAAACATTCAGGGATTACATTTGAGCCTTCTGTTTGAAGTGGCCAGTAGGTTAATCTTAAATTCATGATGGCAGTCAATTCGTGGACTGTATCAAACCATGACAATTGGAGCGCTGGCAAGCTCAAAGTACATTAAGATATGTACATCTGAACAATTTACTATGTTTTTAAAAGTATTTTTCTTGACCAATACATGATTTTTATTGGTTACTCCATTTGGGTACTTCATATGGTGTTCCATGTAGTAGGGCTCGGCGTTTTGTCATCTCCCTGTCACGCCATCTGCCAATTTGCACTATGTCGGACCATTTCCCAGACCTCTCTCTAGCTTTTTCCCTTAATATTTATAAAACGCAGTTTGTTTTCCAGTTGTCATACTAAAAAACTTGCATGGCTTTATGAGCCACTGTTCAGATGGATTTCACTGAACAAATCACTTTCAGATCCCTTATTAAGACCTAACAAATTTCAGGCTAAAGTGTCAAATTCGACTTGCCAAATTATTTCAGTTTGTGAACTATTGCAGATTGTGAACTTTGATGGTTTGACATTTTTGATAGCTGTAGTGTTGTTCAACCAATCAGATTATTACTATTTAACCCTTTTTTTTCTTCCATGGGACAGTACCAAGATAACAAATGAGACTGATACCTCGAAACCAAGAAAGTCAAGAAAGCAAAGAAATACATAACAACTTCTGTTGATATATCCAAATAACTTCTAACAGGGTTAGATAATTAAATTTTGTATTAAATTAGCTATCAAGGCCCATTCGTCTGGGTTGAACGACTTAACTGGGATCTAGCGAAACTGGCGCAGCCGAGTGAGTCCGAAAACCACTTTGACCACCGTGACGAATATCGTTGTAAGAGAACAGACCACGCTAAACCACTGTCGATTTGTTTCTTACCACAATGTCGACGTCAAATAAAACCATTCTAAGAGCTGGTATAGGCATTGTGTAACACGTTGACGCGAGCAGCGATGTCTGTACTCTTATCGCAACGGCAAACTGGCCAATCAGATTGCGACATTGCTGCCAATTGTGGTAAAATTCTTCATTTTCTGGAACTCTTTCTGATTGTGGTGGCTTTCAGTAGCTTTTTCAGCAGTGTTCGTTTAATGAATTGGTTCTTCCATGATTACTTTTCAACAGTGTAAAAGAACCACCTAGCTTATCAAGTTATCTTTAGGTTCTATCTAAGATTAGAGGATAATTGTAAGAATGATATCGATCATCCAACTTTTCCTGCATCTTTTTAAAGAGATTACCAACCGGCAAAAAGCAGACATTTTACAAGCTAAAAGCATGTTTCGTATCTACTCAGGGGCTCATCCAAGAACTAGAGTTTGTCAGATATTGCATCTGAATTCCTGCTCGCTTCAAAATAATTGCCTAAATCTAGCCTGGCTTCGCACAGAGATTACTACTTTTGTAAACTCCAAATAGACGTGAGACTGCTCTAAACCCCATTTGACAGTTTTTACAATGTTTTCAGGATGCTTACTTTTGCAAGGCAATCTTTATTCTGCAGTAAAAAAAAATGCTCCAAAAAAGGAGCACTAAGACGTTGACGGTTAACTTTAATTTTATTTTCGGCGAGTGAGATTAAATTTCAGGGGCTTTGGCGGTTGGCATTTGTTAGGTAGATATATTTCTATGAGTTCAATTGAATATTAAGTTTGTCTGATTTTTTTTTTTAGAATTCCGTTTTATTGGAATATCACATTAATATCTGGCACACTTTTAGAGTTCTATTTGATTGGACTGTTACGTTATTATCTAGCATACTTTTAGAATTCTCTTACATTGGATTGTTATGTTAGTTTCTGGCGCACTTTGAGAATTCTCTTTCATTGGATTGTTACGTTAGTTTCTGGCGCACTTTTATTATTCTCTTTAATTGGATAGTAACGTTAGTATCTTACGCACTTTTAGAATTCTCTTTCATTGGATTGTTAGGCTGTTATCTTGCGCACTTTTAGAAATCTTTTTCATTGGATTGTTGCGTTAGTTTCTAGCGCACATTTATGATTCTCTTTGATTGGATTGTAACGTTAGTATCTTATGCACTTTTAGAATTCTCTTTCATTGGATTACTACGTTAGGTTCTAGCGGACAGGTATGATTCTCTTTGATTGGATTGTAACGTTAGTATCTTGCGCACTTTTTTAATTCTGTTTGATTGGATTGCTACGTTAGTGTCTCGTGCACTCTGAAAATTCTCTTTCATTGGATTCTTACTTTAGCTTCTCGCACACTTTTAGAATTCTCTTTGATTGAATTGTTACGTAATTATCTCACGCACTTTTAAAATTTCCTATTAATGGATTGTTACGCTAGTATCTTGCGCATTTTAGAATTCTCGTTCATTGGATTGTTACCTTAGTATCCTGTGCACTTTCAGAATTCTCTTTGATTAGATTGTTACGTTAGTATCTCGCTCACTTTTTGAATCTCCTTTATTTGATCAATACGTTAGTATCTTGCGCACATTTAGAATTCTCTTTGATTGGATTGTTACGTCAGTATCTTACGCACTTTTATAATTCTCCTTGATTGGATTGTAACGTTAGTATCGTACGCACTTTTAGAATTCTCCTTGATTGGATTGCTACGTTGGCATCTGGCGCACTTTTAGAGTTCTCTTCCATTGGATGATTACGCTATTATCTTGGGCACTTTTAGAATTCTGTTTCATTAATATCTTGAGCACTTTTTTAAATACTTCTTCATTGGATTGTTACGTTAGTATCTTGCGCACGTTTACAATTCTCTTTCATTGAATCGTTACATAAGTATCTTGCGTACTTGCAGAAGTTTCTTTCATTGGATTGTTACGTTACCACCTCGCGACCTTTTTAGATGCTCTTTCACTGGATTGTTACATTAATATCTTACGCACTTTTAGAATTCTTTTTCATTAGACTGTTACGTCAGCATCTTGCGCACTTTTAGAATTCCTTTTGATTGGATTATTACGTTAGCATCTTGTGCACTTTTTGTGCACTCCTTAATGGGATTGTTACGCTAGTATCTTGCGCAATTTTAAAATTATCTTTGATTGGATTGTTACGTTAGTATCTTGCGCACTTGTAGAATTCTCTTTCATTGAATTGTTACGTTAGTATCTTGCACACTTTTAGAATTCTCTTTGATTAGATTGTTACATTAGCATCCTGCGCACTTTTAGAATTCTCTTTCATTGGATTGTTACGATAGCATCTTGCGCGCTTTTTGAATACTCCTTAACTGGATTGCTAAGTTAGTATCTTGCGCACTTTTAAAGTTGTCTTTGATTGGTTTGTTACGTAACTATCTTGCGCACTTGTAGAATTGTCTTTGATTGAATTGTTACGTTGGTATCTTACGCACTTTTAGAATTGTCTTTGATTGGATTGTTACTTTAGTATCTCGCGCACTTTTAGAATTCTATTTCGTTGAATTGGTACGTTAGTCTCCGGTGCACTTTTATAATTCCCTTTCATTGGATTGTTACGTTAGTATCTTGCGCACTTTCGAAATTCTCTATCATCGGACTGTTACGTTAGTATCTTGCGCAGTTTTAAAATTCTCTTTCATCAGATTGTTACGTTAGCATCTCGTGCACTGTTAGAATTCTCTTTCACTGGATTTTTACGTTAGTTTCTGGCGAACTTTTAGAGTTCTCCTTTATTGGATTGTTGCGTTGGTATCTTGTGCATTTTTAGAACTCTCTTTCATTACATCAATACGTCAGTATCTTGAGCACTTTTTCAATTCTTTTGCATTGGATTGTTACGTTACTTTCCCCTGCACTTTAAGAATTCTTCTTAACCGATTGTTACACTAGTTTCTTGTGTAATTTAAGAATTATCTTTCATTGGATTGTTACGTAAGTAAATTGCACACTATTAGAAGTCCATTTCATTGGGTTGTCGTATTAGTATTTTGCTTACTTTCAGAATTATTTTTTGTTCGATTGTTTCGTCAGTATTTCCTGCCCTTTTAGGAAATTTTTTCACTAGATTGTTGTGTTAGTATCTTGTGCACTTTTAGGATACTCTTTCATTGGCTGCTTATATTAGTATCTGGCCCACTTTTAGAATTCTCTTTTGTTTGATCGTTACAATAGTATCTTTCGCACTTTAAGAATTCTGTTTAATTAGATTAAAGTGATTCCTCAGTATTGCACTGCGCATCCTGTAGTACGCATAAAAGTAACGTAATCGCGCAAATAAGCGCACACATCTCGTCAACACGGTATTGTTTTCCAATAAATGGACTAGGTTAAGAGGTACGATAGTCTTTAACTCTTAAACAATCACTGTGAACTATTTTTTTTTTCGCAAAATTTTGGTGCACAAGTTATCCCCTTTAAATTGGGAAAATTGAGAAAAATTCATCGAAGGGAGAAAAAGATATAGCTAAATGCGTGTACAAAGCTTGTTACTCGAGGATGCAAATTATTACTTGAAAAGCAATGACTCGAGGAAAGTTTTGAGTCGATGTCGTTTAAAAATGCATGGTTTTTTCACAAATTATATATCAGTTTGTTCCATACACTCGAGAAGTTCTATCTATCAAGTTTTTTTTCAAGTGTTACTTCAAAAACCGTTGCTTCCAGCAACTTCAAAATATACCGCGGTGAAGCGATGAAATGACGCACGTGATTAGTGCCAATGGAGGCATAAATGAGGTAAGTTTGGCTCATCATTTCTCCTAAACAAACACGGTGACCTATCTTTTTAAATATATCTTTCTAAACAGACATTGGTAGGGAACATCTAAGAAAAGTTTTAAAAAAATTGTTCGATAACTTTTTTTTCTGAGATAGGAGTTAACGATACGTTAGTATCTTGAACTCTTGTATAATTTTTTTTCATTGAATTTTTACGTTACTTTTCCCCGCACTTTTAGAATTCTTCTTGATTGGATTGTTACGTTACATTCTCGAGTCTTTCACTGGATTACTGTGTTAGCATGTTGCACACTATTAGAAGTCTTTTTATTGAATTGTCGCGTTATTATCTCGCACTCTTTTAGACTTCTCCATGGATTATCACAGTATCTGTAGCACCTAAAGAATTTGATTTGATTTGATCGGTTTTTGTTCCTTAAAGGTCTTTTAGAAGTTTCTTTTCTTTTTATCGACTGCACGATACAGTACTTCTTTTTTAATGTGATTCAATAAGAAACAAAAAATTTTAGAGTCCGATTTTTCGAATTCTGAGCTGTTGAAGCTGAAACCAATTGACAGAATATGCTCAAAAATTGATATTTGTTTCTCTTATTTTTTGTGAAATTTATCGCCGACTCATATGAAAAATTTTTAACGTTATTCAATAAAAATCTTGGAGCGTAATCATTACTTACATTCTGAGTACTTGCGACGAAAACCAAGTTTTAATAGTGTGCGTTACCAGACTTATCACCAACTGATAAAGAACTTTAATATTCTGACTTTAACTCCCAAGATCTGCTTGTCAATTCTCCACTCCAGGTGACACACATTTCTTTTTAAATAAGTCAGAAGAATTTGGTTTTAGGTCAAGAAAACAACTTCTAACTGAAACGTTTGAATATTCTCATTACCTGTTTGCTGGATACTTTATGGATATTTCGAAAGAAGTTGCATGTTAATCACTTCTGAGAGTTGGAGGTTTAACAATGGTAGACCCCAAAGAAATCTACTTTCAAGTTGATTTAATCAAATTTCTTTACTAGGAACTATTTTTTGAAAGAAATACATGACTTAATTTCGTAACTTTTAACCAGAGCTTTTTATCAGGGAATGATTTTAAAAATGCATTTCGTCGAAAGAGTACTTTGCAGCTTTCTATTCTTCATGTTCTTGAAGAAACACTGCTCAGCCATTTCATTTCGTATTGTTACTTGCGTATTCACTAACTCGCACGAATTCGAGCTCACCAGGATTTAAATTTACGTGCTCCTAATTCTCTATATGATTCTATCAGGATTCGGCGCGAACAGGAACTTCCGAAGATTTTCTGATTCTGTAAGTTTTTCGGCTGTCTCGTGGAAAATCTGAGCATGAGGTACTCTGCGAATGATCAGATTTAAAGCGATCAAATTTAAGTGAGTAGAAATAAAATTTATGCCATTATGGCATGAGAATTCATTCGTAATCTCAGAAGAATTTTACTGGCGAGCATAGAGTAACGACTTTTTTTGCTTGACTGAAATTACAAACTTTCGGCTCAAAATGAAATGGTTTCATGTCAGAAACAAGCAGGCTAAAAGCTAAAATCTAACTTGAAGTCATTTCGACGGCCATAGCTACAGCTACAGCAACAGCAACAACAAAATTCCTCGAGTTTACTACAATACTCGTCAGTGATCGTTTTGAATTTATTTTCATTTCATTTTGGTTAATTTAGTCGTCTTTTTGGTAAAAGTCTGATGACGTATGAAGGTAGATAACGTTTTTGTGGCTCAAATTCTTGATCTTGATTTTTATTTTCTCGTTTTGCAGGTTTCCTCGACCACCCAAAGTTGGATACCAAGCCGGGAACCCGGTCACTTTCATCACGAGACTGAATCAAATATCAATCTCGGACAGAAGCTAAATTGGATAGACCCATAATTCAAAGAATAAAATGAAAAAAGTGGGAGGTTGATCCGCTCACCATCCTCTACAACACCCGCCTCTATTAGACAATTTATAACAGATATTTACCTTCTTACACCCGCCCATTTTAGGCAGTTTTCGAGACTCTTGATAGAAGTCATCTACCCTGTGGTGTAAACATCTACAAAATTATCTTTTAATATACATGTCTATTACAGTAGTAATATTACAATCTTCCTCTTACAATCTTATAATACAGTGATATATAAACGCATTCGTCTTGTGTAAGCAAATTTCTGTCTTAATACACGTGCGGGAGACAAAACATCGTTACCGCAACGTATACAGCTTTCATAAATACTTGAAACATCTGACGACAAATATTATGGAGAGGAGGGAGGGGGGGTACGGTAGCTTATTGACTTCCAAATTTTTGCATTCTGTCCAATGTTGATATTTTTTCTCTGGTCTATGGTTTTCATCGTTATTTTTCTTCTTTTGAAGACTGACTGTTGAATATCCCTAATGCTTCAAACAAATTAAAACGGAAGAGCTTGATCTAAGTGAAAGACAAAATTTACAAAGTAGATTGAGCGCATTTTATTTTAGTTCGATTCAAACACCAAAATCGAAAGCTCATCTTTTATTGTCTTGCAATACATCCCCAATAAACCACAAGTTTCAGACTAACAAAGCACTTTGTTTGCGTTAAATTCTCCGTAGCGCAAAATTTTCACAAGGGTTCCTTTAAACTTTTCCACCAAAGAGTAATTAAATAGTAGCTCGCGCCAAAAGAATTGAAGAGTGATCGCTAATTTCTCTTCCGTTCGTAAGAAACAAATCAGAAAAATCTTGGAAGTTTCATTTCTTTCATAATAAATTCCGACTCGTCTATCTCTATACCATTTTTTTACACTTCAATTCTTTGCACGAGATGAGGTGTGGGGGTTCCCAAGGAAAACTCTAGAGTGTTCAATCAGTAATATTAAATTTATCTCAAAAATTGCGATCGAGTTTTTAAGCGTTCGGCTTGCCATCATGTCCTTCTGGGAGTAAGAGATCTTTTTACTTTGGAGCCAACAATTTTGAATGTAACACAGAATGCAAAAGCATAAAAAATGTATCCCATTCCTTGAGCAAGATTTCCAGATTAAAAAATTCTCGTTTTTTACCAAATTTCGATTAAAAAGAAAAATATGAAATATTGGAGCTTATTATTTGAATTTGAGTTTAGCCACAAGAGCTAAGACATTTCAACTGGGCTCCAACTTTCTTAAACTAACTTTGCTAAGCTTTTGAGAAATTAGTAGCTGAGACATTTTACAATTAGAGTTCAAATTTCTATCAGATTCGCGAAAAAAATTGACAAAATAGCGTCAAAAAGAAGGTGGAGCGAATTCTTTAAATTTGATTTTAGCCCTCAAAAGCTACATGTAACAATTAGGCTCCAAGTTTCTTAAACTAGACTGATTCGTGAAGCGATTTGAGAAATAAATTAGTATAAATTCTTTGAATTCGATCAGACTAGCCCCACAGGAGAGAAAAGAAGTTTCAGATCCAAGTCATTAAAGATGAATTATTGCAAATGTTTCAAGATTTAGTCATTAAATACTTTCAATTTCTGTTTATAACCAGAATTTCAAACTCCTGTGTTACACCAAGTCACTGCCCAAAAGGTCTTCTTTCCACTTCAACCGAATGATATGAAATAACTAAACTAACTACATGTACACGGTGTGTATGCACTACTGCACTAGTGTGTTCTACAAACCTACAGACTCGCATAATTACTTGTTATATTCTCTTCGCATCCATCTCACGTTAAGAATTCCATTCCTTTCTCTCAGTTTCTAAGACTTCGTCGTTTATGTAGTGATGACTCTGATTTCCACCACAAATCAGAGTCAATGTGTCAGTTTTTCGATAATCGTGGTTACCCTGTTTCTGTCG
>NC_142522.1:27770951-27850951 GCF_964205215.1 Stylophora pistillata
CCAATGGCCTATTTGTATTGTCTTCCATCTGTGTTGAACTGGCGCTTAAACTAGAACCCCTCAAATAAGACAAGGAGTAATCTTTCGAGTATCTTTTAATCCATGTTTCTCTCCTAAATTCAAAGTAAGTGAAATGTGTGAATCGCTGGAGTTGTCATGGTTGCGTGACAACATGTAATCGACTGTGTAATCGTAAATAAATGGGAGGTTAAAAAAGTGTAATCCGCTGTAGTGAGATTTCGCAGGCTCAGTCAGCTGGAAAGCCTGCTAGATTTTGCCACGTCTAGGTCAACGTGTTTAGTCTAGTTTAAAAGTTACTGCAGGGATTATTTAGATTATTTCCCATTCATAGTTCACAACCACAAGCAACACAATCTACCTGTATACTTTTCTTGATTCAAACATGGAAGGGATCCTTTATATTTTGATGTGTGCACTCCTTGTAAACAGCTGTATTTGTGCAGCTACCACCGCAAGAGAGAATCGGCCGAAACCACATGAAGATATCTCCTTATCGGAAAAAGAGCACGAAGTAGATGGTGAGCATAGCTCAGAGTACGACCACGAGGCCTTCCTAGGAGACATGAAAGATGAATACGATGACCTGCCCCAGGAGGAAGCCATAAGACGTCTAAAAGTTTTGGTCAAGAAAGTAGATGCCGATAAGGACGGATTTGTCACGGAAGAAGAGCTGACAAAATGGGTGAGAGATGTGTTCAGCAAACGTCTGCTGGAGGGAGTGGACGAAGATTTGAAGTCAAAAGACACGGACGGGAATGGCAAATTAACCTGGGATGAGTACACAAAGGCGACCTACGGCCCGGAGGAAATGGAAGATGATGCCGATGAAGAAACAAAGAAGTTGTTGAACACGGACAAGAGGCGATTCGATACAGCTGATAAAGACAAAGACGGAGCCCTCACCAAGGAAGAGTTTGTTCACTTCATGCATCCAGAATCATCCTCAGAGATGGGCGATATTCATGTTCTGGAGACTATTGAAGGTTTGTAATTAGTTAACGAAAATTTTACCGAAATGTTTTCGTTGCATTTTTAAGTCTTACTAGATTGTACACGTGTGCTTTCAGAGAAAATACACGTTCATATCAAAATAGATCAGGTCCCGCCCGCATTGCGTTGAGTATTGATTGGCGAGTATTGATAATTCTAATTACAGTAATTAGCCAAAACAGTTTTTCTTCGTTTTTAAAGTGTAACACAACCATAATATTTCTCTGTTGGACTGTGATACGATTCTAAAAACATTGTTGCCGTTTTAAAACCGTTGCATAGAATTGGGAAGGAATTTTAATTAACGTTTAAGACTTGATCTTTCTTATGTAAATCAGAGATATTGGATTTCCAATTCATTTTTCTTTTCAATAAATTATCTACACTTTTCAACATAAAAATAGAGTAGTAGTTTTTGGAATCACAAAAAGTGACAAGTTATGTTTCCATGGAATTCTGAGGATAAAAAAGATATGTATTAAAACATATGCTCCTAACAATCAAATAGTATCAAAATTAGTTACAATGGCTCTTGGAAAAAACAACTTTTGTGTAGGTCATCTATAATCATCAATCCTATCTAGCCTTGTGAATATCTTGGCATGTTTTGCGTGTTCTTTGCTAAAAGGCAATAATGTCTTCTAAACAAACAAACCTTTTTTTCCACTGCTCTGTAGCATCTTTTGGGCACCCTGAAATTTACACACCTTAATTGGTGGATATTTTGGTTCCCTAATGATTTTTAATCAGTGACCAATTTATTTAGCTGTGTTTCTTCTGCTCTGATCTGCATTTTTCATGACAACCTGTCATTCCAGGTGCTTCTCAAACTCTTTTTGTCATCCCTTAAAATTCAAGATTTCTGTCAAAATGTCTTGCCATAAAAGATTTCCAAAATAAATATTAAGTCTTCTGAGAGAAAGACAAGGGAATTTTCAAACACTTTTTTGAAAGCATCTCTTTACCTAAGCCTCGTCACATTCAATAACAATACCCTCTCATTTATGGTTTCTATGTACTGGCATTTTTGCCTTGTTTTTCCATTTGACTACAAACCAGTGACAGTTTGAAACCAGTCTTGCCCAAAGTTTTAATTTGCATGACAGAGAACTTCCAATCAAAACCCATTTTAATTCATTTTAACATAAACATCTTTGAAATGTAGGTGTAAAAAGGAACTAAAAAAAGCCTTTTAACACAATGATGAACAGAATACTCACAAAAATTCAGCGTCAACTTAAGTGCCTCTGAGTCCTGCTCAACTAACTTCTCCCGCCTGCTTGACACTTGTTACAAAGTCTAAACTTGAGAAACAAAATGAATATTTATGACATCTTTCTTGCCCTTTAGGAAATGTTTATTCTTTTTTAAACTTTTTTTTATCTGTAGCTCTTATGGAAATTTTGTAAATTTGGAGGTTGGTTGAAGATCTAAATTATATTTTTGTTTTGATTTTAAATTTTGAATTCAAATTAACCAATGGCTAAGTGAAGAAAACTGTTCTGTTTTATAGATATTGATCGTGACAAGGACGGTTTTGTCAGCATGAAGGAATTTTTGGGAGATTTCGAAGATCCTGATGACAAGGAAGCCGATGAACCTGAGTGGGTGAAGGAAGAAACCAAAAGGTTCAATGAGGAATATGACAAAAATCATGATGGCAAACTTGATAAAGACGAGGTAAACCTTATAATCCCAACACCCGAAAGGCACTTGTCACTTACAAATCTATTGAAGAGCCTGACTTGCCAAAATATTAGTTATGGCTCACTTGATGGAGCATCCAGTTACAAAATTGGAAGTGGCTTCTGAATCCTGAGGCAAAAATCAGATTTTTGTGTTTGTTTGTTTGTGTTCCTTATTTTTACTTGAGACAAGTATTTACCATCCTAGCTCTGGGACTAGAAAAAGTGTCTCTTGTTTAGAGGTGTCCCTTCTGTAAAGGTAGCAAATACAAAGGTTATAGCAGCATCTAATTTAGTTAGTCTGTGTCTCTTTGATAGAAGCCTTCAAATGAACAGTTCAAGGAACTGTATTTGATGTCCCCCCGAAAGAAACAAAGCCAGTTATAACATGAAGCAAATTCATCAGCTCACAGATATCTGACTTTTTGGATTTTTCATGTACATGTATTTCCCTTAAATCTTTCACTGCATGGAAAATTAAATCTCACACAAAAAACGACTTTGAATTTAAGGATTGCAATACAAACATTGCTGACTTTGAGTCAGATGATAAATCATTGTGAAAAAAGTTTAGAAACATCTAGGTTTGAGTCTGGCGGTAAAATTTTGCACTATGTCCATTTGAAAGTTGATGAGAATCCTAGACAAGTGACAAAGTCTAAGTCCTATCATTCAGTCAGTGGAAAATTTGAAACATTTGTTGATCTTTATGGGGCTCAGAGAGGGGAGGAAAAGCACTGTAATAATTTCTGCATCTTGTTATTATAGGTGAGGCAATGGATTCTTCCTGAAACTGATCACATGATGGCGCTAGAGGAGTCAAAGCATCTGATTCAAAGTGCTGATGAAAACAAGGATGGAAAACTCAGTGAGGAGGAAATTGCTCAACACCATGATGTTTTCGTTGGCAGTGAGGCTACAGACTATGGCCGTGCCTTACCAAAACATGAAGAACTTTAAGTGCTCTGGTTCATTTTTGGTATTTTTAGATTAAACCTTATGGCATTTTTGTCCAAATTGGCTTTATTGCAAACAGCTAAGTCTTAATGAAGAAGCCCTTTAAGTAAAGACATGTTAGAAAATATATTAGTTCAAAGGACCTTTCCACTTTTATTGCACCTGTCATAAGTTTCAATTTCTGTAACTGCATTAAATTATATTGCAGGATTTGTTGGTTGTGGCCTTGCAGTTGTTTGAATGTTTTGCTTTTTTTGTTCTTATTTATATCTTTTGTTTAGAGTAATGTAGAAACCTTGTATCTCATTGAGCAGTTTGTACTCTTTGCTAGAAACAATTGACTACTTTTGACAGTTTCTAAATTTGTTGCAATATGTTTTTAACACATGAAATGAAAATCCCATTTTGGCAGAAGTGATTTTGGGGCTAACTATAACATTGAAAAGGAGATGATTATTAAAATTCTTTCTAAAGATTTAATGGTTTTCTGTGTTTTTTTTTTTTATCCCATAACCCCCACTTCCTTGGGTCATGCAAGCAATGGAACTCATTTAAACCAGATGGTGAGTTCTAGACCTCTGCAATTGCAGGAACTAGAAAAAAATCCACCTGTTAAGCTGAATAATGTTTGAGATAACAAGGAAATCTTTGGTTTTGCTTTACTTCATCATGTGATCTGGAAAACTAAGTCCACTTTTTCAACCAATCAGATTTCAGAGTAAAGAGAGTTCCTACTCCATTTATTGGTCAACACCGATTTAACTCGCCAACAGGGCATGATCCTCTGGGTCTTACGTTTGATAAATTTTATCACTTAATTTGACTAAATTGGGTGATAAATGTCACTCTTAAACGAGTTGGATAGAAGCCTAGCAAAGAGGGTGACCTTGACGGTGCCAAGTCTACATACGTGGTAGCAAAAAAATCGGTTTAATACCCAAGAACAGGCTGTCGATATTACCACTGATTTGTTTTGTTTAGTTTATAAATCGCTGACTGTTTGGATAAGTTGTCTGATAGACACCTGCTGCACGAACCTTTCTTTTGAAATGAAACGACTCTTTGCCTTGAGAGTATCTTGACGATCCTTGAGTTAGTCCGTTTGAACGTTATCAAAACCAACATTCTCACTTTCTGGCAAACTTTTTAATATTCTTATTTTCGACAGGATCAAGCATCTCATTACGGGTACCCCCGAGTCCTTGCGACTTTCTAAAGGCCTGTTTAAACGGTTTCAACGTTTGACCAACATTCGTTCAACAAAAGTTAAACAGATGTTGGGCAAAAGTTGGACGTAAAAAAAAAGTTGTGCGGGGATCTTTCAAAGGCCTCAAAGTCCTTAAAAAGGAAAAGTCGAATCGACGTTGAATGAAAGTTTAAACCGATTTAAACTTGATTCAACACGCTTTCAACATTTCTTACGCTTTCAAAAATGAAAGCACCATCTTCCTCGGGAATAAATAAAAGCGACTTGAGTGACATGTTTCAAAATTTGTGCACGCAAGATACAACTGAAATGTACTTTGTCCACGCTCAAAGAGATGATTATTAAGCGTAGTATCGTAGAGTTGGAAAAGACAGAAAATGGCTAAAAAAAAGACTCACGGTACATGACTAGTTACTTCAATTAAGACACTTTGGATCCAAACACAAAAGGGAATGAAATTTCGGGTCGAAACACCTGTTTCCAAAGCTCCGTCAAAACTGTTTTCCTTTAGAGATTAATCTTGTAAGTTCTTTAGCTTGTCTTGCTTAAAAAAATTAAACTTGCACAATGAAAACCTAAGTAATATCTACTGGAAACAAAGATGCCAAAAATTTACAATAAAACTGACCTTTAGAATTAGCTCTTAATTACTTCAAATCACATTTTAGATCACAATAATAGCTTAACAAGTAATCAATGGGTCAACACTAGACTAAACTTTTGATAACGATAATTGGTCATTATCCGCGCAAAGGGTACGTTGTCTTGAATATCACTGCTTATATTCGAAATAGTATCCATAAAAGAAATCTCTAGTTCGATGTAAGCATAGAGGAAATGAAGACCAAGATAATGTATTTATTCTGCGAGCATAGTGTTCTAATAAAGCTGTAGTGACGTGAAATGGGAGTTCTTCTTTGAGTATTTCGACTTCCACGATCGCGGATTATGTGAAAACAGTGTTATCACTCAGAGATAAAAATGCGGCCCAAAGATCAATGAATCACGATCAAGTGATGACCTCAATTGACAGAGAAGTCGATTGTCCGTGAATTTGGTGAAAAAGGCGAGACTTAAAATAAAACAAAAAGTAATGTTGCCGGGAACACCTTGAAAATGTAATGATTCGACGAATATATCTAGTGAACAAAAGGTCCACATTTACATTTTATGATCTAAAATTACACGATTTTTAAGCTGTATCGCAGATTTATGAAACTCACCATAACTTCAGTTTTCCAGTTGACGAATTACAGTAAAAATTTGACACGTCAGGATTTTTTAAAAAGCTTCGTCATCAATAGTATTCCTCAGCTGTGAATCTAACTGTTTATTCATGAACGATAACAAAGTCGTAATTAAAATGCGCAAACAGCGATTACACAGCTGTCTACTAGCGAACTCATGGCAAAAACTGATTGGTTTTGTTACAACACATTGGGAATTCCTGTTTCTAATTTAAATGCTATCACTGACGATGCTCAGACATTGTATCCACATTTCTTTGCTGAGTCATTCGTAACCTTCAAAAAAGCGTTTTAAATTTTTACCAAATTACAGAACGGAGAAATTCACCTGTTATTCTTTTGAGGAGACAATGCAACCTGTTACTTTCGGATCTTTGCATTTCTTAGCATTTTCAGTAATTCTTAGTTTCAATTCTCCTTTTTCCTGCGCAGTAGAGCCACACAAAGATAATTTTCACAAACACGAGCATTTCGGTGCAAACCAGGAACACGATGTACGCTACGATCATGAAGCCTTCCTCGGGCCAGAGGCGGAGGAATTTGATCATTTAACTCCAGAAGAATCCAAAAAAAGGCTTCGAGTTATTGTTACAAAAATGATTGACACTAACAAGGATGGTCTGGTTTCGGAAGATGAACTCAGGGTGTGGATAGAGAAACAGAGAAAGGCATTCATGTACGAAGATGTGGACAAAAGGATCGCTAAAGAGGACGAAGATGGAGACGGTGAGATTTCTTGGGAAGAATACAGAAAATCGGAATACGGACAATGGGATAATTATGATCTTCCGAAGGACCACGTAAGTGATTGTTCTATTAAGGTTGTCACATTGTAAGAAAATTATATTTTCAATTCTATATATATAAGTTTTCAGTTGTAACACGTTACATCGTCGACACCAAAACAGGTTGAAAAATATTATGCGAATCGATTTTTTTTTCCCTGTTTCTCCGGCAGCTAAATTCCGATATCTCTTAAAATAAAGTTAATTCCCCTAACAGTTTTGCAGACATCCAGAATTTCGCCTTGATAAGAAAGACAAAAAACCCAAATCAAAGTTCTGTCCGCAAACTGTTTTAGAGAGCTCCGAGTGCCATTTATCGTGGTTACATTCAAGAGAAAGGATGCAAGAACTAAAGTTTTTGAACTGTATATGAAAGTGATGACTGATCATGATATGAAAGTGATGAACTGCGGTTACTAAAACATTTTAAATGGTAAAATTTGAAAAAAGAAGAATTTGACTTTAGACGGAGAGTAGTCTTTACTCAAAATACTTTTATGTCTTCATTACAGCGAAGATCGCTTTGATATTCAATGCTTTTACTCTGACTTCAATCAACAGAATTTACGCCGTCAAATGCGAAAAAAAGAGTACAAATTCAACATCACAGACGCAGATAAAAATGGTAAAATGAACAGGGACGAGTACGTGGATTTTGAGCATCCCGAAGAGAACGTCAAAATGCAAGAAATTGCGTTAGATGAAGTCATCGAGGACGTGGACCAAAACGACGACGGGTATGGAAAAAAACACAAATCTTTTTAACAAAGTTAGCTATTTCTCTGCCTTTAAAAGCACACACAACCCACAATTCCTCTATTCGCTCCGACGAAGGGCTAACGCTCGAAACGTCAGCTTTTGGAATCGTTACGGTGGCCAATTTATCACTTAAACTTTGTTGATATATCCAAATTATTTAGCTATTTTTATGATTTAATGTTACAAAATGTAAGCAGAGAATGTGGGAATCTATTTCCTCCCACACACACATCGCCTCCAAAAAAAAAAAATAATACAATCACAATCATTTATCAATCCACTTAATTTGCCCCGTTTTAGTTTTTCGGTTTTTTACTTCTTTTGTATTTAAACATAATTTTTATTGTTTCCTCCCAAAGCATCTAGGTTTAACGATGGGAATCTCAGTATCACAAATTTTAAATCAATTTGTCCAGGCTTACACACAAGCAGACACAAAAACAACACACACAAGTTGCAACAACAACGAGTTAACTAACTAGGCTAGGGATATAATATTTTAACAATAAAATTGATTGATTGTTTTTCGGTTGCACAACAAATTAAAATGACCGATCTTTAACTGATATCGAACGCGAGAAATAAGCTAGACATTGTTGATGCGATGTACGCGCGAGACTTCCCCTTCTCACACGCGATAGAATACACGTATGTATATAAACTAGTTTTTTCTTTTATTTTTCATTATCATTGTTTCGAACTTTTCTCCTTGCATATTACTCCAACCGCAGTGCGAGAGCTTTCGCCAGTGCCACTCTCTGCCTGCGCCGTTCGATGTTCCCTGGTTTAATTTCGTCGGCCCGAATTGTACTCGACGACTTACGCGTTTTCACCGGCGCCCTTTTATATTCCCATACGGCGTTCCGATTTTCAAAAAGCTGCTATAGGTTTCACTCACACTATTTTTTTTTTTTTAAGCCTCATTACCGTCGCCGAATTTCTAGGCCAGTACCACGAGGAAAAAGAACCACCAGCCTGGGTAGTGCGTCACCGGGCAGAATTTCACTCAAGATTCGACAAAAACAAAGACGGTAAAATGGACCGTGAAGAAGCGAGAGAATGGGTCTTTCCCGAAAAGAATGATTCCCACGACGAAACAGCTCATCTCATCGACGGAACAGATGAAAACGCTGATGGATTTCTCTCTGTTGATGAAATTTTACTTCACTGGAATCTGTTTGTAGGAAGTCTAGCCACCGATCATGGTAAAACTTTGAGAAAAGTCAAACATACGGAACTCTAGTTCACAGAAAAAGTTAAATTAGGGTTACACGATATATATATATCCATTAGTCTCAGTATTCTGTCAAAGCCGACTCTCCTTTTTCTACCAAACCTTATCTCTTTTGGTCTACAAATAAAAATCCTAGTAATCAGCGAAGGCTTTTATGTATGCAATTGCTGTTGAGCTCCGTATATCTGAGATATTTGCTTTCCAAATTATTTTTTTTTGTTGTTGTTTGGGGAAGTGATAACAAGCACAGCCAAAGAGATTGTAAAATTTTCGGTTAATTACGTTCTGTTTTGTTAATGCTCAAGCTTAAAGTTTCCCAGTAATGCTAATAATCTATTTTACAAGAGGCAGTGAACGTCATTTTAGAGTGTCAAGGTTTGTCGGGGAAGTAAATTTCTTTTTGTCTTTTCGTGAGTTTAAGATCGTAGCTAATACAATTTAATAACGACTACTTCTGCGTGAAAAAAATTGTAATATGAGGTCTTCATTCATCTCCTTGTTGGAATAAATTACAATAACAGTAGTTTATCATAACATATTTATAATAACGATCTGAGTTTATTTACAATTCAGATCTAACAAAGCTCGACGTATTTCAAATATCTTTACAAAAATAGTTTGCTTAAAAAATGCAATGAAGTTGAACAGTTGCGCACTAATTATCAGTGGTGTTCTCATCCATGATCTTCAATCTGCGACGTAAACAGCTGTCGAACCCTATGCCGCTTGTGCATAGCAATGTCATCAAATCGTTGTGCATAAATCCTGTAGATCTCGTTGCGCCTCTCTCTGGTGGCGTTGATTGAAAGCCGTGGCTCCTCCTCTACAAGCCGCCGGTTGCAAGAGGGTGTCATACCGGCTTGCACCTTCACTTTTCCCGCCTTTTCTTTGGTTTGTGCTTTTCTTGAAGGTTGCTTTTCCTGAGTCTTACTCCCAATGACTGGAAGTTTAGAACTGGGGGCAGACTGGGAAAGAGGGAAAGGTTTACGGTACACATTTGTCGGTTTACCAAACCTATAGCTAACCTGGCCCACTGCTGTATTTCTTTCCCTAAAACGACACTTTTAAGCGTTATTTCTTACCGCTGAAATTCACTTGTAAGAGCAGAAGACTAAGGGTGGCAATTTTTAACAGACTACTTCATCTCACTGTAGTCATCCGATTCATTGACGGTGAAATAGATTGTGGTTTCTTAGACTGGTAACTTATTGTTTAAGCCTTGGAATTTATTAAAGTTGAAAATATGGAGGGGGTATGCCGGGGTGGGTAAGATGTCGGAAATCGTGGAAAAAAATCATTAAGTTTAATGAACTTAAAAATTACTTTTAAATAGAATAACATTCTATTTCCAAGATACAAAAACCCAAGAAGCCAAGAGAGGCCAAGTGAAAATCCTTTCTAGGAAGACGAGTTTTCAAACAGAGTTTGGGTATCTCGGGAATCGTGTGTTGACTGACATTTACCAGCCAGAGTGCTAACAGAGCGAGACTTAGAGGGGGTATAGAGTTCCAGGTGCATGAGACCTCCTCTAGATCAAGAATAAGCGATAATTTAAGATGATATAGTAACTTGATAGGTACCCCTCCCAAATACCAATAAGACACCTATGTATGACCCCTCTAGAGAGAATTCACTGCGTCCCCCTGTGTTACCTAGTGCAATGTTACCTGTTTGCAACCTAACTGGCTTGTTTATCGACCCTTCCCTGACCCCTCTCGAGAGAATTCACTGCCTCCCCCTGTGTTACCTAGTGCAATGTTACCTGTTTGCAACCTAACTGGCTTGTTTATCGACCCTTCCCTGACCCCTCTCGAGAGAATTCACTGCGTCCCCTTGTGTTACCTAGTGCAATGTTACCGGTTTGCAACCTAACTAGCTTGTTTATCGACCCTTCCCTGACGTTCTTATTTCCTTCATTCTCTGTCAGTACTGCGTTCCAACAACATTAAAACTGACACCGTTTGTGAGTTTCGTTGCACTTATACCCATAACGAAACTGTGTCCGAAATCACCTTTACGTACTTTGCTACAGCTTTGTTTAAAGCAACATAGGTATATCCATTATGCGCAAAGAAGTTCGCAACCAAAATTAAAACTGTTTACATTTTGAAACATCTGAAACAGAGTACGTGAGAATGAACATATTATTATCACATGTCTACCTGCGCTCGGAGTAACTGAGCGTGCCAGTAATTTGCTCTCGTCGCATGACCAGCAAACTCTTCATTGATTCCTTCCAATCTACGAAAAAAGTAAGTTCACATTCATTAGGTCTTTTTTTCTTTCAGAACGAGACTAGTCAAGAAATTATTCACTATACCGCATTCTCTGACTACCTGTTCTACTGTGTGTCACAATCACCTAAGACACTTCAAACTACTTCTAGTGTTAAACTACTTTTCCCAACGATCTGCAACAAAACAATTAACATACTGACAATGACATCACAATACTGAAGCAAAAGAGGACTTTTCGCGGCGGCCATTTTAATACTCCAATAAGAAAGAACGACAGCCGCGCTGTTGTGCCAAGCCCATCCTGAGGGATTTAAACTATTTTCTATCGTAAAGAGGTTTACAAAATTTTGTTCCAGTTCGTTTTCATAGCTACTCAGCACGCCAGTGAAAGTACTCTATACAAAGTTTAAGACACTGGAAACTTACTCTTTAGCAAGGACCATCTTTAATTCGTTTTCACTCCTATCAGACTTTGTGGACATCCATGGAGTCTCCATGACAATCTGCAGTGAAAGAGATTATTATTGTTGTTTTTTGATGTTGTTGTTGTTGTTCAGTGTTGTCGTCATTTCTTAACAACATTCAGTGAGTGGCCCACAAAAAGGCTACTTACATAACAAGCCATACCTCATACATCACTACCAAACTACCGTTTTCTTTTTATTTTCTTCGCTCTGACGCTCGAAAGTCGGCTTAAAAACACTTTGCGGTGGCCAATTTACCGAGTTAAACTACCAGCTTCTGGTAGTTTAACTCGATTTTTAATTCATCGATCTCTACGGAACTAATTTTAGTCTCCCTCGCAGCGGCTGCGAGGGAGACTAAACTAATTTGGGAATTGTTCCCCGCTACAAAGTCATAACATCCCATGCAAAGGAAAAGGTAACTCCCGTTGGGCCACATTTCGATGGAGAAATGAAAAACCAAAACTAAAATGATATGACAGTGAGACACAATTAATAATAGCAATAATAATAAAAAAAAACAGGCGAGTGTCGAAATCGTGTTTGGTTATATCGTTCTGCATGTGGCTGATTGAGAGGGTAATACGAGTTTTCTAAAGCAATCAAAGAGTAAAATAAAGCAAAACCAATCTTGGATCACTTTCCTACACTCATTGGAAACTTCCTCTTGAAGGTCTCATAGCTAGTTACTTATACGAAACTGACCTGTTTGGATGGTGTGAGCTGGGGCGAGAGTGAGGCAAGTTTGGCGGGACGTCCACCAAAAGAGAGAGACTGAAACACACAAGAAAACGAAAGGGAACATAGTCATGACAAGTGATTTTGGCCACAGACTATAAATGACATTCTCGATACGTCACTGATGTGGTTTTTGCGAGGACCTCAAGTGGATTGAAGTCGATGTAAACCTTAAAATTCTCCTCTGTCAATAATCTCGGCTGCTTCCGTCTCAGCGTAATGTAACTGATCAGGTTTATCCACATAATCCTTTCCACTTTAATCAGTTACTTTATTGTCACTACCCCGATTCTCTTGTCATGATACGTAATTAAATACAAACAGCTTTTTGAAAAGAAAGCAAAAGAGAGCTGGAACTTATTCAGTCTGCAAAAAGGCTTACATAGGCGCAGCGAAGCTAAGCTCTCCCCCCCCCTCCCCCACGCTAACCTCTACTAAACTCAAAAACGCCAAAAAATGACGCCTGCTCTGCAGACTAGCGCTTATTCTGGTTTCAATAACATGAAGTAAACGGTGTAGTACTTCTACTCCTTAAGTGATATGCTACGTTGTGCCAGCTCTTCCCAATCTCCTCAACAATCCATTGAGTTCCCCCCCTAACAGTTCACTGGTAACCCATTTAGAATTAGAATCGTCGGTGCAAGAAAAGAGGTGCCATTCTCAAGAACATGGCATACTGATCCCTGGACACGAAACCCAACCTATCGATCCACAATCAACACGCCAATCGATAGGTCACCGTGTCTCCAATGATCAAAGCTGAGCGGGCAGCACTAAAATATAGAGTGTGGACAACCAGTAAGTGGATTGCTCTTTAGACCAAATAGACTATTTACCTGACGATGGGATGACGAAGTCCGTGTTTTCCCTCTCTCCATGTAATCTGCAAAGAGAGCAGACAAAGAACAGGTCAGGCCCCGGTTGTTCAAAGGTTTGGATAACGCTATCCGCTGGATAACGCTATACGTTTTGCTTTCACTTATCCGCCGGATAGCGATTTATCCGTTAGATAGCGTTTCCATCTTTTATACAACTGGGCCCTTAACTTTTGCTTCTGTTTCATTGTTCTTGCTGTTTTCTTTCTCGGAAAAATAAGGTGAAAGAAGAGGAAGACAGAACCTAGAGATAAAACAAACTTTTTCATTACTTGAAGACCTTTTTCCTGTTGCTATAGCCGAGTTTAAAAATTTTTCCTTAAAAAAAAAAAAAAAACTTCCGCCTAGATTAATGGAGGTTATTAGCACCGTACCAAGCATAGCTGTGACCACAGCCAGTGTAGATTTCAACAAGAGCTGGTTTCCTTCGGTCTTGTTGAACAGTAATGACTGTCCTACTTCGTAAAAGCCAAGGGAGGCAAGGAGCTGCTGCAGCTCGGGATTGTACCACAATGAGCGGAGGACAAAGTCACTCGTCTTCATGATCCTCTCAGGGTAACGACTGCTTAAGCTGAGCTGAGGCGGGTAAAAGAACGTATGATTAGGGGCCGACCATTTAACTTTCGAGGGGGGGGGGTGGGTGATTTCTGGTCATCAAGAATTTTTTTTCTATAGCAATGTGCTGTGCAGGATATTTTTTTTTCCGATTTTTTTATACATTTTTTCTGTTACATTTGGGCTGCATGCAATTTTTTTCTTCCAACAAGCGCTTGCAGGAAATTTTTTTTCAAAATCACCCACCCCCCCTCAAAAGTTAAATGGTTAGCCCCTTACATAATGTATTGGAACGATTATAAATAAGATAAGTGTCGGTAGTTATCTATTTATAGAAGCAGTCGTGGATATATATCCAGCTTCATTGGAGAAATCATTGCTGCATGCCGAGTAACTGAAGTGATAAGATACTTACAAATTCTTTGAGCTTTTCCATCGTGTTTTTCTTCAAAGTGTTTGTGATCTTAGCTAAGGCGTAACCTCCACTGGAAGATTCCTTCAAGATATCTACACAATTGAAATAGTAAATAGAAACAAATACTTAAAAAAAATAAATAAACAATGAGCAAACAAAATGGGAAAATTATGCACGTTTTTCAGTCCTAATTTTCCATAAACGTTTGAAGAAAGACACATCCCAAAAAAACAGTTCACCCAACAAATTGAGATTTTTTATTTGCAATCTGTTCAAGGCTGTAAAACCTCAACCATTCTCGTCTATTTTTGGTTTATTCTACCTGTTTTGGTGATTTTCTATTTTACCAAACAGATAATTTGTGCTTTCTATGCCATGTGAGGCAATTTACTTTTACTAAAACGAACGTGGGTCATCGAGCAGAGTTGTTTATAACTCCTTCGCCTTGCAATAACCTTTACGTTCAACTCGAACACAACTCGTACACGACTGCTGATGACACTTGAACGCCTCTTACCACAAACAGCCGGCAGGACTTGTGACGTCATTGTCAGGGTCTCGTCAGGGTCCCAGTGAGGAAACACAACGAATGGATCCTTCTCGTGTGCACCATCCTTTTGAAAGTCAAACCCTAAGAAGACGAGGAACTCTCTGGCGCAAGGGGACTCCAGGACATGGGAGCTCAGTTGTGCACACATGGTTGGGTCCCCCTTCGAAAGGAGCTCAGGATGGTGAGTCAACAAGAGCATTTGATGAGCCAACTGAATCTGAAAGTTTAAAAATAGAAAGAGAGTGAATGGCCAAGGGTTTACTTAAAATTAGTCATTACGTAAAACACTCACAACAAAGCGAATACTTCAGGTAATAAGGTTTGGAATTGCGAGTCAATACATCTCATACCATCTGAGAAAAGACCGCGGCTGAGATCAGAGAGATTGGTCAGTAGACGGTTGTGCGACTAATGAGGGGTGGGGCACATGGCCCCAACATACACTTGGTAAATTCAGACTTGATTATCCACGATAAAAAAAAATGCATCTATCTTGTATTCATAAGAAGTCGATCAAATTAAAAACATTGTAATCTGCTAAGATAAATATTTTCCCAATGTTCCATGGTAACATGATACACGACTAACAGTTCCGGATTTGAAACGTAAAATTTACCCCAAATGAAGGCTAATAAATACATGACACAGAAATAACCAGAATTTATTGGTGGTGCACGCATGAAGTTAGCCCCTATCTTACCAAGTCCCGGAGAGCTGGCAGCACATGCGACACTGATGTGTGCTCTAACAAGAGCTGTGTCAGCAGTTCTTGAAATTTCTTCATTTTAAACGCAACTGAAGGAACTGCCAAGTTAAATAAAAACACCCAATATTAAAAAAAAGGTTCTATTGTAAGACACCTTAAAACCCTTTTAGCTTTCAAGATCTGACCGGGAATTCTCCTTTCTAGCTGCTATACATTTCTCTGTAAATTAGTTAAGAGAGTTTGGTGTTATATCGAGATATCACCCACGGACCGATAAGTATGTCTCTTATCATCACCTGTTTGTGGATCAGGTAATGCTATTGTTGGCAGACGTCACATATCACCCACGGACCAATAAGTAAGTCTCTATCATCACCTGTTTGTGGATCAGGTAATGTTATTGTTAGCAGACGTTACATATCAATCAATTCTCGCCGTTGAAGGGTTGAAAGGCTCACTGCTTCAAAACATGCGAGATTTATTCAACTCAAAAATGCAACTCAGTTTTTTTCCTTCCGTTCCTGAGACTTTGCTTATCACTCTAAGATCGCTATCCTATTCTCGGAGCTTGCCTGTCAGATTATGCAGTCCATGATTGGAAAGAGATGTGTAAGAGCCGAATATTGCAAAAGGTATACGTAATTGAAGAGTAGACTCTCGCTATCCGTTTAAACCGCATAGAACGAGCTTCACCATAACTTGTTGATAGAAAGCTCTTTTAAAATCAGAAAGAACAAAACTGCCAGACTAACCTTTGCTGTCCAGTATCTCTGCTGTGACCAGAGGAAACCTCTCCGGAGATGAACTTTTTACCACTTGATCCAATACCCCATCAAATAACTGATATCTCAGCTTCATAAAATCCACTGTGGTGTCAAACCCAACATGAACAAATGACGCCCAGGAGTCTGGGGCCGACATGTGCTCGACACTCCTCAAAAGAGTCCAGGCTTCTTTTAGTGATTCACTGACAGTTCGGCCCTACAGACAACGGTTAAAAACAAATACTCAATAATCTCGAAATCACTCTGACAGACTGGCAATAAACAAATGAAGCGCTACTCAATTACGTTTTTCGCGCTCTATCTGGTTTGCGGTTCACGATAACATTGAAACTGACTCCCGTATCCTCCAATTTTCAATGTTTGCTTTCCCGCTTGCCAGAGCGAAGGATTTGGAATTATTTGGATACACTACGAAAAGTTTGTTCAATCAAATATTTGAATTCCTTTTCATAACCGGTTTTTTACTGCGATTTTTGCGACGTTTTTCCCCACGATTAACACTTCGTTGCTTTTCTCTTCACGGGGAGGAAGAAAGTACGGAAAAAAAGACCGACGGAAATAGAGTACGTTATTGTACATTATTCTAGGTTATTGTACGTTACTGTACGTTATTCTAGGGCTTCATCATGCCATAACTGGCTGACTACAAGACATACCTCTTCCAAACCACTGTAGAACTTGTAAAACAAGTTAAGCATTGTAGCCTGAGGGGCAGACCACAGAGGTATGATCACAGACTGTGCACCAGCAGCTAGGAGTGCTGTGGCCAGATGGAAGCTTGCATGCTTTAACTGGCAATACTGGTGGCCACACCCACAGCATGCATTTAACACAACAAGCTTAGTAGACAATTTTAACATGGCTATGTCCGACACTTTCACTAAGAATGCATCTTCTGATGGAGGGTCACCATAATGATGTGTGTTTGGAGACAGAGCAATGCAGGCATCTGGCCAGCTTCCGTAGGTCACTAAATGAACCACGCTTGTTTGGGGCAACATCGTAAGGAAGTGCTCCTTGGTTGCCCGATGACCCGAAATTGGATCCACTCCCAGCAACGACGCAATAATATTCACTTCCTCTTCTGCGAGATCAGATTGTTTCCTTGGACTCCATACCTTTCCATTCAAATCTACTTTTGAAATAGTTGGATTTCCTTGAACAAGAATCTTGGAAGCATCCGCCACTTGCTTCTCTGCAATTGACGACTGTGGAAGCATTTCTCCTTTCTGTGAAATTGTTCTAATGCATGGCAGAGTGCGGACATTGAAGAATTCATGTAAGTATTTCCCTTCTTTTTCTTGTAAACAAGCAAAAGGAACTGAATTGACCTCCAAGTCTGGAATAATAACCAGTTCACTGACACCCCTTCCAAGCTCAATTTTCAGCTGATCCTCAATAGGACCTAGAAGCAGATGGTACAACTTCTGAAGCGGAGTTAGTTTGGTAGAGTAAAGAAATTCACAATGATAGCAAAATTTTTTGCCTTCTCTTTCATCCGCTGACTCACTGCATTTCCCTGTGACAGAGTCAGGTAGAGCTCGGTGATCACAATGGTAGCTCTCCTTGCGGGTGCCATGAAACTGTTTGATACAATGTTTAATTTTGTAGGCAAAGGTAGAATGGTCACAACTCTTGTGCCAATGACATTTCATGACGCCCTTCCCTGGTGACAGAACCCACAAGAGAAAGCCAGTAGGAATAACAGAAAAGAACAACAATGTTGCTTGCTGCGAATCAATGATACCAATAATATCCTTTGCTGAGTATGCTGTAACAAGCTGCTGACATGGTGTTGACAGGGCCTCTGAATTGGCAAGAATTTTCTTATGTCTAATAATGCTTACAAGAATTCTTGATCTGCAATGTTCAGCAATTTCTAAGGCCTCCTCTTCCAAATTCATCTCTATCAGGGCTTCTTGCAGGTCCTTATAACACTGATCCAGCTTTTCAAGCAAGGGATCTTTGTAAATCAACATATTGCCACACTTTGACAACAGCTTGTCTTCCAAGATGGGAATGGCTTTGTTGAAGTAATGGCGGGAAGTTTCAAAATTTCTCATGGCCTTTGAAATCTGTGCAAGGGCAAGATTACATTCCAGTTCTTCTTCTAGATCATTTTGCTCAACAGCCAACTTCAAACATGTGTCATAATAATATTGAGCATGGTGTAACTGGTGAAGGTCTTTGTAGCAAGCACCAACAAGTCCATATGCCTTACATTGAAGCTCCTCCATCTTGTTCAATCTGGATAGCTGCAAATGTTGCTCAAAATAACCAAGAGCTTTGGCATGCTCACCCATGAGTTTAAACAGGCATCCAAAGTTCCTTAATGCAATAACTTCTGAGACTTTATCATTCAAGTTCTGAGCAAGTTTCAGGTGTTGTTTGTGATTGACAGTTGCTGAACGAAAGTTTCCCATGTTTGCATACACGGTGCCAATATTCCCAAAGGCATAGGCAGCACCATCACGGTCATTAAACTTCTTGCAAAGTTGCAGTTCAATTTTGTGGCACTCCAAAGATCTCTCATAATTACCTTGCAGTAATTCCAGCTCACCTAGATTTGAGTAAGCTGTGGTGAGATTTTCCTGGTCAATAAATTTCAATACATCCATGTACTCTTGTGCATGGTGTAAGGCTTTTTTGTAGTCACCCATGAGTTTGTACGCTGCAGATAAATTCCAGACTGCTCTTCGTTCAATGTCATTATTCCAGTATTTTTGGTATTTTTCTTTGTCCTCACCACTCCTCTGCAGATCTCTTCCCACAGCTAACAGCTTGCCATTGTAAGACACAGCTTGAACATACTGCGCCAGTCTGTGATGGATGTTTGCAATTTTAACATAGCACTTTATCTCATATTCTTTTTCCTTGAAATCTAAAGCAACAGAAAGACACTTTTGAGAGACAGAGAGAGCTTTACTGTATTGATACAAACAGTAGTGAGCTTCAGACATAACAAGCAGTGCCAACATAACTGCTCTGCCATTCTGCAGTGACCCTTGGCTGTCCTCACGGCTTTCTTTTTCTTCTGTTCCATAGTCACCAGTCACAACATAAATTGATGCAAACCCATAGCCAGAATGGGCGACTTCTGAATCAAACTCGTTAGAGACATGGTTGCGGCTTTGCATATCCTTGTTTGTCTTCTCAAAATCTTTTACACCATGCTGATGTTTGATGCTTGCTTGTGAGTACAGCAGTTGTTCATCCCAACCATAATGTGCCTTTAAGGCTGTCCTGATGACACTTATGCAAATCTTGTAATTTTCTGTTTCATACAACCTTTTACCAAGTTGGACAAAACTCTCAAAGTTTTGAAAGCTTGCTCCTGAAATTAACCAGTTTAAAGCCATGTGAAGCACAAATACCACGTAAAATCTAAGAATTAAATTTATGTATATGAAAGGTTTCATTATTACAAAATGAAAATTACTGACTATATGATTTGTTCATTAGCTTTAGTGGTCAATCCAGACCGTGAGCAAGGAAAGGGGAGTGCACCATTTCTGTTTTGAGGTTTTAGGGTCTTAGCCAGATGGTAAGCCCTTGAATCATAAAATCTTGAGCTTTCTACACAGGTCAGGATTAAGCATATAAACCTACTAGCAAGCCTAGGCCTACAGCAGTGGTTAAGATAGTCAAGATAAGTGAGAACTATTCACATATCAAAAGATTGATAATATTTTCACTGTACCTTGATCTGACAGAGAAATTTCTTCCATCTCTGACATCTGGCAAATGCATCCAACAGCTCCAACAATGCTTACCAGGAGTTCAGTTGGGTGTGCTGGGTCCAGCTCATAAGCCTTCAGGTATGACCTTAAACATTCTCTATAATTTCCAAGGTTTTCAAGTGAGACAGCTCTCAAGAAATGGCCCTATGTGCCAAAAGGATGACCATGTTATTTTTTTGTTTTAACCAGACTGGAGATCCATACAAATTAAATTAAGGTAAATGCATGGTAAATTTTCCATTTGCAACAAGGGGCCCATTGGGCCTGAGCTTATTCTAGTTTTTGCATCATAAAGGGACAACAAGTATGCACTTTTTTCCAAGAACACTTTTTTTAGGTTTCCTTACAAATTACCAGTACTCAATTACTCCTCTTGGTGAAAAGAAGTCCTGTTAAAGTTAGATTCTTTCCTAAGAACATGATGACCCAACAGAGGTTTAACCTGGAGCCTCTAAACCCAGAATATGAAAAAACACATAAACCCTTTAACACCCCTCATCTCTTGCTTACAAATTAAGAACAGTTTTAAAAATGGAAATTTACTGTATTATCCCCCAAAAAATTATAAACACTACCATAACACATATCAAAGCTATTTTCCTCCAGCCCTGTAGTTTTAAAAAATGGGTTTAACACATTCAGTCACATACTTTAGCTGTTGAAATCTGATCTGTGACTCAAGTGACTAATTTATTTATGATAATAGCAATTTTATTGTAAAATTTTATAACTGTTATGCTTGCAATCAGAAACTGAATTTCTATAAACTTCTTCAAAATTTAATGTACTTTACCTTGGGTTTCTGTGGAATTATGCTTGTGAGAGCTTCAGCATCCTTTTTGGATTCATTGAACATGCCTAACTTGGCATATACTGCCGATCTACAGCCAAGAATTCCTTCATCATGAGGTGAAAGTATCAAAGCATCAGAGTAAAAGCTAATGGCTTGAAGGAATTGTTCATTTTTGAAGGCTCTGTCTCCCTTTGAGCAAAGTGCTTTCAACTGCAAATTTAGAGGTGAAAAAAAAAAAAAAACAACAACAACAACCTTGTCATAATTCATCTTTGAATCCTCTCATTTTAATAGCTCAGGGTGTCAAAATCAGCATATTTCAAAATCACCCCTTATAATCATAAAATGGTTGCCAGAAGAAAATATTCTAGGCACCAAAAAAAATTATGCAATACTTAGATCATTGTCAGTTTCTGAGCAGCTGTGTACCCACCCCCCCTCCCCTGACCCAACAACAGTTAACTGATAACAAGTTAAGGTTATTATTGGATTAGGGGGGACTGGGATAGGTGCACATTGGCTCATATACTGATAATTTGATCCCTATTTTTATCTTTGGCTCCATGCTTGAGCAATATGAAGCAAATCTTGTGTTTTGATTGGCTACTGAGCAAGAAAAACAGGTCTGGATTGCCTGCTTTGATCCTGTGCAAGAAAACCATTGCAGGAAGCAGACTTCCAAAGCTCATACTTTTTGGACAATGTTGATGATGGAGTCACAAAAAAGAAGCAGAGGACAGTCAAAACAAAGAAAACATGAATGATTCTCACGGCGTTATTGCACTACAAACACAATTGGCTATCTTTCCCAGCTCTCAAAATAACCAAGTCATTCTTGATTCTTAATAAAACAATTCTTTTTTTGCTCTGTAATAAATCCTTCATTGACCAAGCCTGTTTGGTCGAGATGGCTGGATATTAACCTCGTTCTTTTTTTTTTGTTTTCGTTTCCAATGTTTTTCTTACAAGCCATAGGTAACCAAAATGGCTGCAGCTAACGCTTGAAGCCACTGGCCTCCATTGCCCTCTTTACTATAGACTAAATTTGATGCAGTAGGAATACCACAGCAGACGGCGAACAGGGATTAAGATGCTGTCTTGGACAGTCAATTAAAATGTTCATCATGATTTCGCTAACACATCATTTGCTAACTGATATTATTAAAAACTGGATCGTTGGATAATGCAATTCAAGACTTTTTACTGTGCTTAGCCATTATGGTATATGAACCAATATACCATAATCTAATATCTGTACATTGTAATATCCGGTTTCTTCCTACAAAATAGAGTCGACAAGATTTGTCAAATATGCTGGGGGCGTTTTTTGTTAATAAAACAATTATTCCACTCGCACTTGTTGGATATGGGATGATTATAGCCAATGAGGCGCATAGCTATCTATTTAACAATTATTCCACGAGTGAGTGTTGGATATGAGATGATAGATATCCAACGAGGCGCGTAGCGCCGAGTTGTCTATAATCATCTCATATCCAACAAACGCGAGTGGAATAATTGTTTTATTAAAAACGTTAAATTAAATTATTAAATTTTATTAAATTTTTAGCTCCCATTTAATTTTAACCTGACACGTACACTTACCATATTTGTAGAATATGGTATATTGGCTGATATACCATAATGGCTAAGCCAATAAAAAGTCTTGAATTGCATCATCCAATGATCTAGTTTTCAATAACATCTCATATCCAACGCGCGCTCGTGGAATAATTGGTAAGTATAATACCAGTATCTTCCTTAATGAAACATGAGATAGGTGATCATGAAGATGTATGTGATGCCTAGTAGCATAATCCGCATTACTTTTAGGGAAAAAAGCAAATTTAACTCACTTTCTCCATGATTGAAGCTCTTTTTCTTGATCAATAATTCCAAGTCAACTTTTTTTTAAATGCAAAAATTCGATTAACCACAAAGCCATTTGCGGCAAAAGGGAAGAATACAAAAACTTAAAAAAAAAATTCCACTCCTTGAGTCCAAATTTCCAAATTTAAAGCGATAACGAGACTACATTATCACCACTTATCAAGTAAACTTCAAATGGAGAGGCTTGTTTACAATGGACGAACTCTCCGCCATATTGGTTTTGCTTGGCAACCAGCACAACTCGGTCCTAATCTCTTCGCAATTTTAAAAGAGAGTGCCTTTCAAAATTCAGTCTTTTGCCTGCCTGCGAGATACTAAATTTTTAATGGGACCACTATTCTTTTGATTTTGGGTCTTCTCTTTCCTAGACGGCTATATTGTATCAGAAGACGCTCCATCGAAGTTTCTGGAAGTTTTTCGAAGGATTTATGAACAATGAAAGCTAAATTTAATTTAGCGAGCGTTCTTGTGTTGACTGTGAACTTCGTTAGTTTCCTCAAAGGCAAAGAATCAAAGACAAGTAGTGACGTGGATGAGTTTCGTAAGTGGTTTGATGATCGTGGTGGAAAATGCCGTTGCAAATTTTTTGAAAGGAAAGACCACAAGCTCGCTGCTGTAGCTGATAGACGTATTGAAGACAAAGAGTCCATTTTGATGGTTCCCGAGTCCTTACGAGTGAACTCTGCCGCGATTGAAAAGTACAGTGAGAACTTTTCTAGACCCATACATGTCTAGGCTGCTCTTTCTATAGAATATAATGGTTTCTTGAATCCATGTTATAATGTCAATTGTAGACAAAACCGGCATTTGTGGTCAAGCATACCTTCTTGCCTTGTTCCGAAAGTTGTAAGATGCGAGCACCCTAAAAAGAAAGAAAAAAACCTTTGATACCCATGGTAGTGTCGACGAAGTCCTACTGAAAGTTTTATCAATAACAGTCAGATAAAGGCAGGTAGGAAGAAAGGGTGGACGGGGGCTGATAGGAAGGAAAAATTAAAATTTATATATGAGACTTTCTTTAGACTCAAGTTTAATAGTTACAGTGTTGTGATCCTTGAACTCGTTTGCACTTCCAAATCTAGGGGGTTATTTTTCATTTTTCACCCCTTAAATTGAATTTTAATCACACAGTCCCTGACATGGTTAGCTGAAAAAAAAATTAATTTTGCACTAACGAAGAATTTCGACCTATTAGCGATCAAAGACGGAGGTTGAAAAATATAAAATTTCATTTGGTGATAAGCAAAAGTACTTTGTATTATATAATTGTACTGTTTCCAGTAAATTTGATCTAGGGTGAGCAATGCAGAGCAAAGTATTCAGTGATTTTTGTGTGGTTTCAGGTCAACCATTGGTCCAACGCTTGAGCAGCTATCCCTTCTACAGCACCAGATCCTTAAACGTCCAGATTACTTAGAACGACAAGTAATGCAGTTGATGCAGATGGCAATATTTGTGCTTTATTCTATTCACACCAGCAATGAGCAATGGCTACCTTACTTTAATATCCTTGTCAACCATCAGTGCAATGCATTGTGGATGTGGAGTGAAGAGGAGCTGAGTGAGTTGCAAAATGAAAAACTAATGGAGAGAGCAGTTGAGTGGAAGGAAACGGCCTCCAGGCTGGCAGCTAACATAACACCAAAACTGAATAGCTTTGGCTTGTTTTATGGAAAGGAGCTTACTCCAGAGACCTTGGTAAAATATCATTTAAGACCTTGACACCAGTAACTGATACATACATACGTTACATACGTTAGTTGACCACTCCCCATGGGAGCTTTTCAGGGCCAATTCCCTCCCATCCCACCCCAGGGGAGGACATCCACAACACAGTAATCTCGTTTGTGGGAAATTAACGTCTCCTACCCCTAACCCTGCAGGAGACGGGCCCTACAGTTTGTTCGTCCTTATCCGAGAAGACTAGAATATCTATCCATTTCTTGATTATAGAAAGGTAGCAAATTCTCCTCACTTATTTTAAGACCATGAGTATTAGTCCAGCTGGGGCTTGAACCCTCGACCTCCCACACAACACAATCCGGCGCTCTAACCAATTGAGCTAACCAGGAGGTTAGCTCAATTGTCAGTTAAGTGGAGGGGTACCTTATTAGGGCTCATTCTCATTTATTTTTTTGGCTTGTTTCATGTGATAAATATGTCAGTGTCTTTTTTGTCTCCTTGTTTGTTTGAGTAAGCTGGTGTTTCCCTTGAAATGTGAACCCTTTAAGTGATCAATAAGTAACTTTTCCTTTTGATTCCACCATGATATTTTGCAAACAAAACTTCTTTAAGTGTGAGTCAGGCCTTGAAATTGCACCTTTTATCGGGCGCATTTTCAAATAAAGATTTCACTCTTTGCAACTAAAATTTCTCCAGTGGTAGCGATTTTGCAACTGTTTTACAGCTTAGTTTATAAATAAATTATATTTAACAGCCTTGTGTCTTACTTAAACTGGTTGCTGTAATTTTATTTGAAAAATCCTGCAAAATTCAAGTTAAATGTTGCATGACTTTTATTGTTGATTTCTTGCCAAGAAACTTATTGCGAACACACTTTTTCAGAAACTACCTCATGCAACACTCATGAAATTTTTAGGAAATCTTCGTTTCTAATTTCTAGATCCAGTAGGGTTGTGACTAAATTTTAGGAATTACTTGCAGATTGCAATCAAGAATTTTTGTAATTTCAAGCTCTGTGAGTTAAGTTTATGACTTGAATGTCACATTACCTAGGAGTATCATCGTGAAACAGCTGCATGTATTCTTTTTTTTTTTTCTACTATAAACACTGAGAGCTTTACATGGATAATGGAGTCTTGCTGATGCGATTTTACTAGTTCTAGGTAAATTTAAATAATGCTTGTGTGGTGAAATGACCATTTCAGATCTGTGGTTTACACTCAAAAACCCAACTTGAAATTAATTATGATATTGCATAAGGACATGGCATCATCACATAGAGATTATTTTTGATGTTTGGAATCACTCAAAATCTCTAAACATCTGTTACTCTCGCGAAGTTTGAAAGATTTTTTTGTATAAGAATTTTGGGGAAACTGTTTGGCTGCAGGGTATTTAGCCTAAGGGTAGTTTTAATGGCTAATAAATTCCTTTTTGTTTTTTTCTATGTTTGTGTTTTTGCTTTTTTTATGACAATTTATTCCAATTAGGTGTATGTTGAATTTGTTTGTTTGTTTGTATGTTTGCTTCAGATAAATGCAGTTTGTGCCATTCAATCAAACAGTTACAACATAACAAGTCACTCAGGACACCCAGTCTGGACTCTAGTGCCAGTACGTAAGTTAATTTTCACTACAGTCTGATTTGTCATTTTGAGTCTTAAGTGTTAGACCCTAAAGTGCCATTTATGAATATTAGAGCTTACTAAAGAATGCCTGATCAAATGCAGAAGCATCTGGGTCTGAGGCTGCAGGAATACAGTCTGACACTTAAGATAACCTCTTTTATTTTTCTGAAACATCTAAGTGGGCTGTAATCCTAAATTCTTGAATCTGATTGGCTAATCTTGTGCTCATAACCAGTCCAGCATTTTTAATATAAACTGGGAATTTTTTCCCTGCCATTTGCAGCAAAGGTGTAAAAAGCACAAGGTTTTCACCAGTCTAGGTTGCCCATATGAGGGTCCTGCTCCAGCCAAGGCTGGAACCCTAAAATGCCTGCCATAAAACCAGTGCATCTTTCGTTTTAAAGCGTAAGGTCTATGGGTCTCTCTAGAAACTACCACCGTGTCAACCTTCAATATTTGGTGCGAAATTCTGATAAAAAAGTTTAGTTTCGGTATTAGCGATGTCATTTGTTGTTGAAAACGTATGGTTATTTTGACTTTTCAGGGCCTGAACATGTTCACATATCGGCCCAGTGTTGGTGGAACATGGTGGACCAAGGGTGGCACCCTACGTTACAGATATGTTAACACTACGATTGAAGAGGGAGACACTATATTCATTGACGTCAATCCGAATGGTGACAGCGTTCAAACACTTCTAGAATATGGCCTGTTCGTTTCTGAAGGAAGCAGATTCTTCACCCCTTTGCCAGAGCAAAAGAGCAGGATGCGGAGAAGATTTGTGGACATGTTAAAACTCAAGAACAAAATAATATACAGAGAGAAATTCACCTTTAAGGCAGCAGGTCTTCCAAGTTATAGAGTACAAGCACTTTCGGACAAAGAGATCGACGATTTAGTGCGAGCAGGAAGCAATCCGAGCAAATTATCTGAGTTAAAGAAAATATTCAACAGTCCTTCGCTTCATGTCGAAACTAACCCTTCATACTCTTGCAAAGACGAAGTAGTCGCCTTAAATTTGTTAATGCTTCACCTTAGAGACGAAATGTTAGGTAGAACTACTGGAATACCACAGGATGAAAAGATCTTGAGCAGGGATATTCCAACAAGGCAGCGTATTGCTGTGGAGTTTAGATTGAAGTTTAAAAAGCTTGCTATAAATTATCTTGATATTACTAGCGCCCGAGCGATAGAGACGAAAAGGGAATGTCTGTCGGGAAAAAGAGACGAACTTTGACTTTTTTTGCATTCTGAAATGTACGTGCGTTCAACTGTACTCGAACCACCAAATTCATCCAAAAAATATCCCAGGAAAGTTCTCCAGCACTGAATTCACTGGAACTTTTCAGATGGCTGAATTCTAAAACGTATATCAGAGGCGCACAGATTTTCAAGGGCTACGTTTGAATTATCTTCCATCAGTATGTCAAACCTCAGGTCCACCAGAAAATAATTTATGTCCCCTATTTATTTATACTCGAACTTCCTTTATTAATAAACGTATATTAAGGATTGATCGTATGTTTGAAGTTTTATTCGCTTAAGAGACTCCACTCCAAAATTCTATGGTATTTGAGTACCCGAGTTCGGATTGCACTAATAAATTTCTTGTTCGCGTTTTCAATAAAGACAGTATATGAGCGGCATTTGGAGACCATGCAGACTTACAAGTAACTTTTATTCAGTTCAGTCTTTAGCAGACAAATAGTACATAATACTTGTCATAAAACTGACATGGAACTCGGGGTGACATGGCTCAATGCCAAAAAATTATCTCATGATACATGACACAGTTCTTGTTTATTGAAATTCTGTTCCCCCTTATCAGAAGGCACAATATTTCCAGAAGTTGGAACATGTTTAGGGAATCAAATCTGTAGTCAAAGCAGCAGCACATGTTGCAGGTACATTGGGTGTGGTCCTGATTTATTCTCGTACTCAGATCTTCCACGGCCAAGCTGTGGGTTTCAGTTAGTTACACGGTAGGATCTGGGTACAATTTTAGTCTAAAGTTTCCTTTCATATCTTTTACCTTCATACCTCTGACGAATCGCTTTTTCTCGATATCTATTTGAAAACTATCATTTCGATTTCAATAGGACCATCAGTTTCAGTCAAGAAATTTCCTCTGTCTGTCGGTCTAATTTTCATTTTAAGCTCGGTGTTGCTGTAGTCTGGAGGAAAATCTTCATCCTCTAACTCTTCTTCGCTGATGAAACCTGAAGATTCTTCAGCTCCACGGCTTCCACGACGTTTTACGTTAAATATTTTGTCAGTGCTGCTCTGGAATCGCTCTAGTTTTAACTTTCTTTCTGAGTGACGCTTAATTCCAAGACGAACAAGGACCCGTTCCAGGCCCCGTCTGGCCGCTCGTCGAATCCTCGATGGAAGTTTTCGAATCCTACAGAAAATTGCGACACGATAAAAACTTGATGAGGTTTAAATTCGGTGCATCTTCTAAAAATTTCTGAAATTTCTGGTCTAACATCCAGAATATAGTAAGCCACTCTTGGAAGACAGAAGTACTGCATCAACCTCGTTCCCAGGGGTCTCTCATCTTCCCGCCCCTCTCTCGCTCCAGGGGGCGCGGGCGGGAAGGTGAGGGACCCTGGGAACGAGGTTGGTAATGCACCTAAGCAGACTGAAGATATCAATCAGGTCGCACAAACATATCTAGGAGTCTTGATGTGCATTCAACACTTTTCTTGCTTCTTTTTATAAAAGCTATTTACAACAACGATGTTAAAATACATTGACATGCCTCAAATGCATGGAAACGCTGATGCAGATTACTCGTACTCCACTCGGTAATATCGTCGAGGATCGTCCTCACCATACCCCACCCCCCACTGCCTTGCCACCGCCCCGATGAACACACTTTCTCCTACCCGACTCTCTTATTCGATGTACATACTTCATAGAGGGTACTTGTTGTTACGCATGATTTATAGACCGGTGGGTTTGCTAAATTTAAGTTGAGGGCACATCAAGCTCCAAAGAAATAACCAAATACGCGCTATTTCACTTAACTGTCTCCCTACGATGCGCAGACTTTGTTGTAATCTTGGAAGACGAGAAGATGTCATATTCTCTTGTGGAAGAACGAGATCCATCTTGAGCAAAAATATCGACTTCTGTAAATGAAAATCATTTGCCCAGTTGTCAGGAAAAAAAATTCACATAATATAGAAAGCCTCCAATTAGAAGCAAAATAAAAAACCAATTCGAAAAAACTTATTACTATAGGAAATACCTTTGTAGTTGACACAATTTGTCCTGAAAGATATTTTCCAAAACATTACCAACTGTGGCGTGGTTTTTCGAAACTACAAAACAAAGCTACTATTTCTTGATCGTCTTGCAATTGCTTGTCTTGCATGTCGCGACTTTAAATAGAGTTTAATTCGAATATGACGTCACAATTTGGGCAATTACGAGCACATAGGGAAAGCCGAATTATATCGTGAGATTGTTGATCATTACAGGTAATGAACGTTTACTTGAAGGCAAAAAGTGATACTTGGGCTTCGTCTTTTATAAACTACAATGAAAAGGACGGAGTGAGGCCCGCTTAACCAGAACGATTACACAAATGTTTCCTTGTGTTTGTGTTTGTGTTTGGGGAGATTCTCCTGTACAAGATAAAATACGAAAACAGAGCGAGTCATAATTAACATAATAAAGAGCCAAGTTCGTTAAGGATTGAGCTTTAGTAAGGAAAGGTCAGTTTTAGGAACTTATTTTCATAAAAGGCGATATCGACATGGGGGCGCACGCAAAACTCAGTACAGCGGACAGCTACACTAGGGACATGCGCGCAAGGAGGTAACATGGCGGACAAACTGAAGATTTCAATACAATTTAGGTAGGCTTCTGTTCCAGTTTTTCTCCCAGTCTCCCTGCTGCAGATCGATTTGATTTCAATATAAACGTTGACTGAAGTTTCTCTTCTTTCAAAGCGGCGGCGCCGAGTTACTATTCAATAAAGTAAAGGAGCATGACGTGGTCTTGCCAAAGGATGAGAAGCCATGTGAGTGTTCGGTTGAATCTCATCAGTTACATTATCCCTATTTATTTTAATTAAGAGCTAATTTTCGGAAGAAGTTAGCGGTTCGCAAGTCAGTTGAGTGTTCCTTGAAAAAAGATAAATATTTGGTTAAAAGGTCGCAAACGGCCTACAGATGTAAACAGATACTTAGGATAAAAATACTTTAAGTACTTCTTCAATTAAAAAAAGCGTACCCTCTACTTCTTTTTCTCTTTTCCAACAGGGAATATTAAAAGATTACTAGTATGGATCAAAGACAACTTGCTAAAGGAAAGACCAGAACTGTTCGTTCAAGGAGAATCAGTGTATGAATCATTGTGTATTGTTAAGTGCTTACCTTGGATTAACTCAGAGTAACAAGTTATTAATGTTTTTGGATAACGGGTTTAGTTATCATTATTACTTTATTACTCCTTTGTTCTTTAATATAATCCACAACAGAAAACTTAATTACTTTTGGCACATTTTGATTATCTTGAGTTGAATAAAAGAATGACAGCTATAATGGTTGGTACAAGCAGACAGCCTCAGAATTCGTCTGAGTGATATGTTGAATATTTATTTAGTATTTTGTAATAAAATACTTTCTTCTTAACTTTCAGACGGCCTGGTATATTAGTACTGATAAATGAGGTAGACTGGGAACTGATGGTAAGACATGGACATATTTTCTTCTAAAATGGCAAAAAATGTATCATTCTTAAGTCTCTTTATAACTGATGCTTGTTGAACCAAACAATTCCAAGAATGCTAAATGTTTTACAAAGATGTTTCCTCTCATGACATATATATATATATGTACTCAGTTAACTAACTGGGCATCATATAGATCTGAACACACATAATTTATCGATGAGCTGCATGGTCAGGAATTATGTTAAAGCCCATAGATTTAAAGACTTAAAGAGCTAACTGAGATGAACATCGAGTAAGATAAATAAAGTTTTTTTGGATTAAATAAATTGGAGTTAGATTTAACAGAAAAAATTTTTCATACAAAATTCTTAACATTCCCTGTGGTAGCTGTTGAATATTTTACCAAGTATCAAGAAATGTCTTTCCTCTTTTTCTTGGTATTTTTGGGAGGTTTTATTTGTCAAGAGTACGCGTGAACACAACAGACATACATTATATTTAGTTTGCATGGATAAAGCACAGGGTTTTGCATTTATAGCCCATTATGCTTTAGTCAAGAAAGATAAAACTCATTACAATGTTGACAATTTCCTCTGCTCTGCATCATCCAGTGTTGCTCAAACATGTGCAACAATTTAAGAGTAAGTGTATATATGAAGTTCATATATTTTGAACTGCGGTATTAAAGACGTATGATGCACGATCCTCGCAGTAGAGAGCGCTATTTATGCAATAGCGAAAATCAGACCTGAAAAAAATCAGGCCTGTACGGGATTCGAACCACTGACCTCTCCAGTACTAATGCAGCGCTCTACCAATTGAGCTAACAAGCCAACTGGGAACAGGCCATTAAGTTGATTCGTAATAAAAGCGAAAATCAGACCTGAAAAAAATCAGGCCTGTACAGGATTTGAACCACTGAGCTCTGCGATACTAGTGCAGCTAATTTATTACGAATTAACTTAAAGGCCTGTTCCCAGTTGGCTTGTCAGCTCAATTGATAGAGCGCTGCACTAGTATCGCAGAGGTCAGTGGTTCGAATCCCATACAGGCCTGATTTTTTTCAGGTCTGATTTTCGCTATAGCATAAATAGCTTTCTCTACTGCAAGGATCGTGCATCATACGTATTAAGAGTAAGTATAGCACTTAACCCTGGTAACAATGATGCATTCCCCTCCTTTGATTACTTTGCAGGGTGAACTGGACTACGAGTTGCAAGAAAATGATAGCATTGTTTTCATTTCTACTCTTCATGGTGGATAAGTAGATACAAAGTTTTCTGATAGATTTTGACATTGGCTTGTATTCCGTGGACTCATGTTCAAAGTTCAAGCAAGAGGAACACAAAGGTCTTACCTACAGAATCACTAGAACCTGAAAGGTTTCAATCAAGATCATCTTACGATGCACGTTCCATGGAGTTGGCAACCAGCTGGTTATGTCCAAGTCTACAATATGAAGACAGTGGAAATATGCGTGCTAGACACTGTGTGTGGACAAAAAGTAACTTCTTTGAAATAATCCCTAGACATAAAAATTGCACTTTTCTTGAAATTTATCCGGTCTTCAAATTATTTTCACACATATTTTAATATGTAAAGTACATATGCATCTGCAAGGCACATGAAAAGCAATTGAAAAGTATTTGAACAATGTTATCCTTGTTGTTGTTGTTATCCCAACTAGTTCTTGAAACTTTTGTGGAAAATGTGAACTACTGCAGAGACTCGATGGCAATCTGTGACCAAATCCAGGAAACCCTTGAAGGGCATGTAGTCACACTGGAAAAAATTGACAGTGGTAACTGGGATAATCTTGTCAAGACAAGAGATCAAGAGTTATGTCAGCTAAAAGACAACAAATTAAATAGGAAGTTTCAACATTTTTAGTCCATGGAGTATCCAAGTTTCTAACCATAAATGTCCTGCCCAGAGAATAAAAATGATAGTGATTGCACTCAAGGATGAGAAAATAAAAGCAAGCAAGTGGTAGACCAGTTATCTTTCAGGAGTCTCATTAAACTGCAGAGAATTAATCATAGGTAGATCACTTTGGCCAATTTTGGTTTTAACCACAAAAATGTAAAAAAACATAGGTCACACAGTGTACCATAAATAGCTGACCACCAAAGGAAATGAAACTGTTCCTACAATATTTCTCTCCATTCCTTGCCCAGGCAACTTCTCTAATAAGGAAAAGAGAGTGCAAACCACAAAATAATTTGGGATTAATTTCATCTCTAAAGTTGATGGGTGAGTTACTCTTTTTCTCTGGAAAACTCGCCTCAAGTAAAAATCAAAGTGACTTGTAAGAGAATATTTCATTTCGCAGACTTCCACTCTACAAGCAATTTATCAAAAACTTCCCATGATTTAACCGATGCTGATCATAGCACCTGGAAACTGCCACAGAAAATATATTTCACCTTTACTTCTATTACATCCTGGGTTAAAGCTATCTCAAGCTTCTTGACACCCATGGAGAAAATTGCAAAATAAAAGGGAGCTGCTGACCTCTGGCCAAAAAAGAATGGACATCCATTGTAAATCCCTTAAAAATAACCATGACATGGCAAAACTCCTGTTAAAAATGATAGGATCATTTTTACCCTTAAAGCAGTAAAACATCCTGCTTAGAAGGCCAGTACCAAATTTACAAGAGCATTTGCAAAAACGATAGAGTAAACTACAAGCACAAAACACAAACCAAATATCTTGTTATTTGTACATGGTATTTATTGACAAGCAGTGAGTTACTCCTTTACAGCATATTTTCTCAGTGAGAAGTGTGTGAGCTTCTTCTGCTGCTTCTTGGTCTTAAGGGATGCCTCATGCTTGGTAAGGGCACGTCTCATGGCACGGGTCTTCTTGGGTCTGAGATCAAGAGGTTTATACTTCTTGGCCTTGTAGAACTTGCGCAGGTTTTCACGCTGAGTCTGGCTGATAACAGTCAACACTCGAGCAATAGACTTCCGAACAAGTTTTCTGCAAAGAGACATGTTCCTGGTTAGGTATCAACAACTCTACACAGCACTTGAACAAAGTTTAAATGATTCTCAGTAATTAGATAATGTTTGTGAATTAAAGAAATTAAGCAAAAGTCTAAGACTAAAAAAATATATTCAATTTCAACAAGTAAAATCATACTTCCTAGAGTCATTAAAACATCTGTTTTAAATAATGCATTAACATCACAATCATAATGAAACGCAGCTGTTACCAAAACATTAAGTCATTACAGGTAAAGATGCTAATCTAAAAGCAACAAAAATCTAATGAAAGTTCTCTCCAATGTATGTCAAACATGTTAAAGCGATTTTCCAAATATATTGACCCTTTAACCCCTTAGAGTGACCAGCATCTAATTTCTCCTTACAATATCACCCCTGAATCACACATTAAGGTCACAAGAATAAAGGAAATGATCACAAACTCAAGAAGCTCCTGATTGTTCACCAAATTCTCCTTGTCAGCACCTTAGGAAATGTATGGAGAACGGCATGGAGAATATACATACAGGGATCCATATTCCAGGTCGTCTGGTTGTCCCAGACAACTAAAATCTGGCACAGACAACTGAGGTAACTGCAAAAGTCGTCCATTGGACGAGTGGGGTTTTGCTCAACCACAAAATATTTCCAAAAATTCCTGTTCTTTTTTCTAAAGTACACTCTACCTGTTTTTAAAGCGCCAAGAATAATGGAGCATAACGTACAACTTTTTGTCTCAAATGAGATCGTAAGTTTTGACGCCATCTTTGATAGTGCAGTGTTTCCATGAAATGATCGCAGGCTCAATTTTCATGTTGTTAACCGCTGGCGCTTTTAGAGCAGTCCATTTGCAGAAAATGTAAAAGTGACGATGTGGTGTTTTGTTACAGGCGTATCACAGCCTCCGGCAAAAAAAAGAAAAAAACAAGTGAAGCTCAAACAGGAACCGTTGCCTACGAAAGCAAATGCAACTGTACCTTCTTGAAGTTACACACAATTTTAACACCGTTCTTTCTTAAATTCTGCACTCTTGTCCGGACGACCCAAATTGGAACCGGGCAAGTAGGCCATCAGGCTTACTCGCCCGGCTGACGACTCAGAAAAAAAATGAATATTGATCCCTGTACATACTGATGTCAGGGTGTAAAGGGGTAACTAATTTCAATTTGATCTGGACAATGTACATCCAAACAATTTCTAATACTTCTCTTTTTCACGTACATAAGAGAAAAATCGAGTTTCCAGATGGGATTTGAACCCACGACCCTCTGTGATCTAGTCGGATGCTCTAACCACTGAGCTACAGGAGACTCTATGGTGAGCAAGGCTCAATTAGTGGGTATTGACTGGAACTGCATCACGCGGTTACACAGCCAAACGTCAGCTAGCGCATAGAAGCTCACTAACAAATCATGTTAGAGATCAACTCACTCCAAATCATGTTAGAGATTAAACACAGCGGTTACAACAATTCACAAACATATAATCCAACAAATGTTCTGGGCATTTAAATGGAGGGTAAAAATAGCTGACCCGTTACACCCTCATATCAGTATGTATATTCTCCAAACTGTTCTCTATATCCTTCCTACAGTACTGGCTAGAAGAATTTGTTTGACAACCAGCAGTTCATAAATGGGTGATCATTTCCTTTGCTCTCCCAACCTGTATATTTGATTCAAGGGTGGTATCGCAAGGAGAAATTAGAAGACAGTCTTTCTGAGGGGTTAAAGGGCTGAGGGATTCTAGCTTCATTTTATACTGAACTTTACTGACTCTACATTAATGAAAAGAAGACTACCACCAGCACAAAAATGGTGTCCAATAGCACTGAAAAATCAACTGCCATGAGACTTCCAGAAAGTCATGCAAGCAGGCTTCCCCATTACTCAATTGTTAACCAGTTTTTCAGTAATAGTAAATAAAGTGAAGGAGATTTTTTAACATTTATTTGCCCAATGCGACGTGAATATTGTTGAAAATTCCATGAGGCAAAGTTGAGAGGATTATTCAACAATTTTCACTGTGCTTCAGGCAAAAACTTGTTTTAGTATAATTACTCACATGATTTCTAAGGCTGCTGTAAATTTGTTTTGTTTTCTAAAACCATTATGTTTTAGTTGTTTTGATTACTTGTGTCTAGATAAGCAGCTAGTTTCCACTAGAACTGGGCAGTTTCATTTAATTTAATCCACAATTAGAACATAGCTAGCAGAACCGCGCAATCAAATTCAATATTTGTAAGCGTGCTCAAAATCCCGATAGTGCACGCTGACAGCGTCAGCAAATCGCTTCGCCAGAAATTTTTTTTTGCGCGAGCGGCCGATTGTTAGCGCGGGAAAAATAATATATTTCGCGACAATAATGGATACAAACAGAAACTCGGCCTACTAGTCCGAAAACGAAGACAATGTTTGGACCTTTTCCCTTGGGCTAGAGTTCTTAAATGAGGCAGAAAAAGAGAAAAACAAAGGAAAAGGAGACTCGGCATCAGCGCCGTCACGATTCGCTTCAACTGATATTGTTGTCCATTTTTCCCGTCGGATTTGATGCACAATTCTACCGGCTATGTTCTAAAACAATTGGTTCATGCTTTCAGCTGTGCACTATCGAGTTATGGAGCACGTGGGAAGTTTGGAGAGCACGAAAGAAGCTAGAGTTGCCCTCGGCTATCGCCTCGGGCAACTCTTACGCTTCTTTCGTGCTCTCCAAACTTCCCGCGTGCTCCATAACTCGATAGTGCACGCTAAAGCATGAACCAATTGTTAAATAGAAAATCATCGCACTAAACCTAGTAGTATCATTTGTGCTTTTCAGAATTGAAATTTCTTCTATCATATTTATCGTCTCCTCTGTAACATTACAAATATAAGGTGCCCACTATGAGATTTGGCCCTCTGCTTTAATCACCTCACACAAAGTGATTACAAAAAGATACGATGCAATCCTTGACCGATCAGAGTGTGCACATCTCTTCATTCACCACAACAATTATACTTGGTGATAAAAAACACTATTAACCAAATTTTCACTATTCAAATCTGGCTTTAGTGCAAGAAGACGTAAGAACAGCTTTCCAAATTCAAACAGTATTAGTTTTTGGAAAATTATGTTGACATTGTAGGTTCAACAAATTGGAATTGGTTTACAAATTCAATTCAACTCACATTTTGGAGAGCTTAGAGGCAGCCCCTCCAGTCACCTTAGCAACTTCCAAAGTAGCCAACTCATTCTTCAGCTCATCGAGCTGCTTTAGAAGCTCTTCCTTCTTTTTCCCTCGAAGTTCGTGAGCTTTAACCTTCACCTAGAGTGTATTAACAGACATAAAAATGTACTTAGCATCTGCTTATCGCGTAATCAGTAACACAAAAATAAATCTACAAATGTAACAGCGTATTCAGTGGTCAAGGCAAACTCCGTTTGAATGGATACTTAGGTACTTCAGCTATAAACTTTCACCCTCTCTTGGCTCATGTTCCTTCAATTAATTTGCATAGAGTTCCCTCCGAGGGAAAATCTACAGTACACTCGGCCATTAACAGCAAAAAGAATTCAAGTTCTATTACTTCCGATTTTTCGCAATAATATATTTCATATCTAAGGTCGTTGACTCCATCACGAAGTCTACGCACAACGAGGAGCTGTTGCCAGAAGTTACGAATGTATGTATTAACATTGATAATCAGCTATAACAAGGTTAAAATGCCAAGATAGAACTATCAAAGAGTACATCAAGCTTTTTGGCCACTAAAGAAAACTGTGTAGAGACGCGGAGGCCATAACGGATCCGATGGAAAAGGATGTTTACAACATATATTTTCACGAAAACGCACCATTTTGGATGTAGGCAAAGAGAGAAAGATACATGGGATATTGCGGGGCCTTATGGGTAACAAAACCGCTATAGGTTTATAAAGAGATCGCGGGCTCAATTCAAGCTTAGAAGATCCAGGAGCTAGGAGAAAGGGTCGGAGAAAGGGAGGAGAAAGGAACAGTCGGAAAGAGGTGAAGAAAGAGTCGAGGGAATTCTAATTGAGGGGTTTGACGATGGAATGAAAAATGAGTAACTTCGGCCCAAGGTCACGAGAAACTAAGCGGAAAAGCAAATAGTTGGAGCCTACCTAAAAGCGCAAATTTTTGTGGAAAAGATTAACAGAATCTCTCACCGTCCAACCATAAGCCCCGGGAGGTTCGGGTTGTATTGTCTCCAGCTTACAATCCTGATTTCTCGCGTAAGAAATAATAAATTTTCTTTAAATCTTATGAAATAGAACAAAAAGTGACAATTAGTATTCGCACTTGTCCGTCAAGGAAGAGAAAGCATTATGACGTAACTGAAAACAATTGTTACGCGAGGATAATTACATAGAAGGTCTTCCACATCTATTGGGCGATATCAACATATTTGTGTGATTTTAAAAGACCAAATTCAGGTAGAAGTAGGACTTAGCTTCGAAATTTTCGCCCCTCTCTTTTATCTTCCTTGCTCCTTTGATGACTCAGTTGGACTTTAAGGATTTTAAACGGACAAGTAAGTAGACTTCCACGAAAAATTAACATTTGGTGAGCTTACTCGCGATAAACTATCTTTTGAAAGGGTAAGGTCATGCAGTTTTGTGCGAGATTATCACTGAAAACAAAGTCAGATAATAGACAGAAATATCAAAATAGAAACTTAAAACTAGAGAAAGCTGAAGCAGAAAAACCACGAGGGATGACGACAAACAAGAGATCCAAAAGCTCCTTATGTTTTCCAAGGTCAAGCAAAGTCGGCGAAGTTTAAGATAGATCGCATCGAGATACTGACAAGTTTCGACTTTTAAAAAAGGTTGGCTTTGTCCCAAGTTTATCTTCATATCAATGAAGATGTAACTTGCGATACTGATCTACCTTTTAATTTTAATTAAGTTTATCGATATGATCGTAATGAACCAGAAAAGAGGTCACTTACTTAAATTGCCTAAATTTTGCATAATCTATCCCATTTCACTTCTCACATAAAAATTTCTGCATTTGAAATTTTCGAAAGTTTTCGTTTGCATCTTCTAGTTCCTTTTTTAGATTATTCACGGGATGATTGAAAGCGATCTTCTCTTTCCGTGGCTGGACCCCAACATTCACGCCATGAGAGACCACTTGAGGGATCTCCACAACTGCCAGGCGATGAGCAAAGCGAGAAAATTCACCCACTTTGTCCAGAGACACCCTGTGGCTTCAGTCTTCTTGGGCACCTTCATCATAACTGGTTTCCTTCCGTTCTTTTTGTTCCTCGCCTTTGTCGTAGGATCTTCAGTATTCGCACTGTTCTCTATTCTTCTGTTTCAAGGCGGGGTTCTTGCGGTAGGGATGTTGTCTCTTCTGGGAGTCTTTGTGCCGATCGTCTTGTTTGGGACCAAAATAGCAGCCCTTGTCTACATCATTTACATCATCACAGCAACAGCTCTGAGAGCAGTACATGTTTTGACCAACACGATCGTGTGGGTGCCGTCGACGATTTTCAAAGCGGTGAACCAAAAATTTCAAGACACCTTTCCGTGTCTAGGGGACGGAATACGATTAGAAATCCCCCATCGTCGTCGCTCCAGTTCATTTATGTAACGAAACGCAGCGAGACAAACGACGCACAGGCGTCTTCGTGGCTCTATGCGACAGAGCCATCTCAAATGATACCAGAAAATATTTTAATAAATTACTGAACCACCTTGTACTGTTAACTGTTACTGTAGAAATTACTTTGTTAATAGCAGAAAATCTTTTTTAGGCCAGAGGAAATGAAACTGAATGAAGCATAACGTCAAAACAAAGACGTAGGAAAAAATCAAGAGAACTAAAGGCAACTCAGACAAATCGAGCGAAGGCCTAGTACCCGTGGTCTCTACGAGGCTCACCGATTACAGTGCCCTGCATGGCCACTCTCGAAACATTTTTCCTTCAAGGTTATGAAAATTTTGGTTCCTTTTGGTTAGAGAATGTGAAATTACCTGAATGAAACAAGCAATTTGGTATACTTCCGACAAACTGATAAGCTTGTGATCTTCTAACAGTACATTTAAATTTTACAATTCCTTAAAATTCAATATCGATGATTAAGAATCAATGCGCATGAGTACACCCGAGTAGGGAACATGATTATAATCTTCTTAATACTCAGGGTCATTTAGGTCCCTGTACTGTAGGGTTTGTTGAGTAAGGGAAGGAAATTGGCTGAAAACCCAGCATATTTTGATTCTGAGATTAGAAATTGTTATTTTGAACAACTGTTAACTAACACAAGTTAAAAATGTACCAATCATATCCGCGGAAAACCGGCCGATCACAGTGCTTCATGAAGTGACCTCTATCCGGTCGACCTCGTCGCTTGAATACAACTAATAATACGCGTTCGAAACAACGCGATCCACATTGGAAGTGACTACTTAGCGAAACAAAAGATTACACTTCACTTAACATCCCTTAATTCGGGAATAAACCGCCCCAGAAAATTGACACAAACAATGCTTAACGTTTCCAACAGATGCTATATATTTTGTTTCTCTACAACACTTAAATAAATATTTCTTCTCGATAAACCTATATTTACAAAACGCATCTTAATCGATAACAACTGAATCAACAGCCGATCTCTTTGGCGGAGGGGGACGCGGAGGGGAAACCATATCACGACTTCGCTTTCCGAGTATTTGCCGTTGCACGTCTCGATCATCTTCAGAAACGGCGTTTTTTGCGTGAATCTCATTCAACATATGTTGAGGAACTAACACAGGGGTGTGGCCGTCTGAACTGCCCCCTGTGGATGCTATCAGGCGCTTGGCATCCTCTATCGTGGGGACGAGTACCACGAGCCCCTGGGGAATGTTTTGTTCGCTACTTCGAGACGATCGTCTCGACAGAATGATCGGTTTTTTCGTTGGAGACGTGACTTTTTGCGGCGTCACCGCGCTTTCAACGTTATTTGCTAAAGAGATAACAGCCATGGGTGGGGCCTGGGATGCAGTCATGTGACAAGTTGTCGACAAAACTGGAGACTTTTCAGGGGCATGTTCCAATTGGGAGACTACCGCTGCCAACGACACAGGCTCAGTCGTATTGTTCAGTGCAGTACTTATAGCTTCAGTCTTGGGACACATGAACGGCATTCCGACATCTGAGTTCAAAGGGCTCGTTCCTGTAAATCTCCTGTTAGGCGAACAAAGACCGTTTGTGTCAATCTGCAAGTCTGTTTGTTGGTTTTTCTCCGGAAAAGACGTAAGCGAGACGTAGCCACGAGAATCACTAGAAACTCTACTTGGTTGCGATTTGTCATCAAATCTCCTACACGATCCTTCGGTTCTACACTCCTCCGACACTCCCTTTCCGTCTGGAGCACCGCTTGACTGTTCGGGTGGTACATGTGTCTCTTCCCGCGATGCTGACGACGACACGACCGTCTCAGCCGATAAGCTTTCGGTGAATGGTTTTGTTTTCTTCTTCCTGTCTTCCTCTTTTCCAAGGCGATCAGTCGCTGATGCTGGTGGGCTGTCATAGGAGTAGCTACTGGATGGAACTACAAGGAACTCTGGCTCAAGGGTAGCAGCTAGTACAGGAGCAGGCACTCTCATCAACTCTAAGTGATCTCTGAGCACAGTCTTAACTGAAAGACAGAAAAACAAAGCAAGTCTCAATAGCTGCTTTGGGTCATAGAGCGCTTTTCCATTGATTGTCGCAAAACCAAAACCTGACTAATCAGAAGAAAGGGAAATACTGAGGAGAGCCATTAAGGACTCAAAGTTAAAACAAACAAACCACCTAAAGCGCGGGAAAACACGGGCGAGTAAGTCGTGATTGGCGTTAGTTTTACTTCTGATTGGTAGAAAGAGTGGCGCGAGTTTTCAGGAACAATCACAGAGCAAGGTAAAGCAATCCCAGATTACTTTTGACACTCTTATCACATACTTCCAGCGAGGTTTAATTCATGAATGTATCCAAGGGCGAGGAAAATTCCCAAATCTTGAAAAACATTTCTCAACTAACAAACTATACGGATCAATCACAAGTAATCTGATCTGTCTAACAGCACAGGTAACCCAAGCTAGATATACAAGTACTTTGCATTATACTATAATTACGCAACAATAGTGATGTACGCAGGGTTTTACATAGCAAAAACAGTTGCATTTGGTACCCGAAAAATGCCCAGGACTAAAAAGATTTAGTTTGTCAAGTTTCAGTCGTGTGCATCTTTGCCTTCGCGGTGATTTTCCAAGTCAATTCATAGTGATGCAAGCCGTTGTTAGTACTTCCTGAACTTCAATACTTCCATCATGGAAAAAGGCTTTGCAGACTTTGGGTCTAGCATAGTTGTTAAAAGGCTAACTAACGTTATCTACCTCAAGAATCACTATCCACTTGATATCATAGATTGATTTGTGACTTGCAACAGTTATCTGCTGAAGAGTGATATATATCAGGCAGTAACAATTATTTAACCAACCACAGTCAGGTCAGTAAAAACAGCTACAGTGACAAGATGTGCTGACCGGGCTCAAGAATGGTTAGTCATCAAGGTGAATCTTGTTAAGCAACATACATACCGGTATTTACCATAGGTATTACCTGAAGAGTTTTTTTCTTGAAATACTGATGTCAGAGATTCAGAGGATATCACCTTAGCGGGACTTATGCTTTGCTTCCGATGTCTTCGTGAAAACTTGTGGAAAGAGGCAGCACCACCTCCATATGGGATGCTAAGGTGATCACCTGTCGTAGCATAACCAACAGGGACACCACGAGACATAGAGGAAAGTGTGCTAGACCTGCAGGAACTACCAACTTCATCATCGACTGTTTGCAAGACATCAATTACCTGAAGCAACTGGTGTGCCATTGGAGAAGTCGAAGCAGACTCTTTCCTTGATGAACTTCTATCTTCGCCTGAGCTGTTTTTGCTCTCTTCTTGACCAGATGCACTTTTACTGGTAGGACTGGATTGAGATAGGCTTGTCGAAACATTTGTTGGTTCCATCACCACCACGTGACTAGAAGCCATGCTTGCAGCATGATGTGGAGGTGGAGGCACATCTGGGCCTACTTGGATGATAGCTCTAGCAGGAGAGGCATGACATTGGGGATGAAATGCCGGTGGAACATGATGGACATTTGCATGGGAAAGGCATGCTGGGCAGTGACAATGCACAGGGACTTGATGAACAACACATGGCACTTGACCATGCTCATGCGATGTTGCACAGTCTGATGCAAGGGCATTTTGATCGCCTAACGACATACTTGACTTGCTCAAAGTGTATACCTTAGGACCCTCACTGTCATGAACAATCACCTTCTGTTCATCTGATGTTTCAGTAGGAGAAACCCACGATGTTTGAGACTTGCTTGCTCCTGCTGTAGCCACTGCACTCTGTGGCTGTGGGATTGCCAATCCAGTAGCACTACCTTCTGTCAAAGTGCTAACAGTTCTTTGTGCTAAGTCAACTTGGTCCTGAAGAATGTTCAAGGTGTCTGAGGCATGCTTCATTTGGTTTCGAAGAAGACTAAGACACTGGTTTGCAAAGGAGACCTGATTTTTAAGGACAGTAATACTTTCTTTAGCATCTTGAACTTGACGTAGTAGAGTTCCCTCTGGTGCTTTAGGTTCCTTCACAATACTTCTAGATTCTGTCTGCATATTAGCTGTTGTGGAATAAGTGTTCTCAGTCACAGGAGCTGACTCCATGATTGTATGAAATCTGCTTCATGCACGACTGAAAAGAATACAAAAAAGGTGTTTGGGTAAATTTAAACAAATCTGCCTACTAAAGAAGAGAAGTGTTGAAGTAAGAGTGGGTGGCATATCATCACCAAAAATTTTTAACCCAATTAACAAATGGTAAACACCACAGTGTACACTATTGAGTTATGGATGCATGCAGGAGGTTGCTAAGCACAAAAGAAGCGTAAGAGTTGCATGAGGCGATAGCTGAGAGTGACTCTAGCTTCTTGAGTGCTTAGCAAACCTCCCAAGTGCATCCATAACTCAATAGTGTACACTGTGGTGTTTACCATTTGTCTTATAACATAACATCGATACATTGTAGCAAAAGTGTTTGCTTCTATTTAACAAATCTTACATGACCAGAAAAAACAAGCACAAGCAGAAACTAGACTTTGCATTTGCTCATGTCAGCAGCATACACCAATGGGCAAATGGTGGATGCTGAATCGACGAATCAGAGCATGCACTTTTCTTTGGTTATGTTATAAATTAAAATAAAAGAAAGATCAAGCCAAAGGAATGAAGGAATATGCTTCTAGAGAAACTGAGGCGTTGTGTCAGTGGGGGTATGACAAGATATTTTGCTTTTATCGACTGAGTCGATAACGTAAACTGGCCACAATAAAGGGTTGCTTAAGCTGAAGTTTCGAGCATTCTTTTCATAAGAGCTCTGACAGCTACAAAGCTCTTACCATTCATCCGCCCTGCCAGCATTTTGAACTATGATGATTCCCTCTTGAGAACTCATTTCTTTTTAAAAGTGAAGGAATTTAGTACAAAGTTTAGTTTGCAACCATAGAATTGACCCACTGAAATAAGAAATCATATTTTGCACAGTATATGCACCATTTCACCATGGTGTAACTTTGACACACTTTACCAAGGCTTTATACACATACCTAATTGCCATAATGTTGTCAAAGAAAAAAGCAAAAGGCAAAAACAAAAGAGAACAAGCCTTTTATGCAATCTTGGACACTGCCAAGATTGCATAAAAGGAAAGCATTGCTTATGCCAACAAACCATACAAAGGATAAATGGGAAATTAAGAAGGGGCGTGGCCTTAGCTTAGCGTATAAACTACCTACCCACCCCACCTCACCCCCACCTATTTCAAAATACTTTGAATCCTTATCTCTGATTATCAATTATCATTCTACACTGTATTATTGAGTTTCACTGTACACATCATTTGCTAAACAAACATAACCACCCCACTCCCACCTATTTCAAAAGACTCTCATCTCTGATTATCAATTATCATTCTACACTGTATTATTGAGTTTCACTGTACACATCCTTTGCTAAACAAACATAACTATATTTCATATTTCTGGCTAGGCAGTTAATGAGAGGAATACTTCTATCAACAAGTTTTCTTAGTAGCCTTTATCACATGTTCACTATATTTGTTCAGGGAGGTGGGCTGGGAAAATCATTAATCCAATGGTAAATTGATATAGCTTAACTCAGAGTGAGTGCAATATTCCAAAAGAGCTCTGAGTGGCTGAAAACATACATAATTGAATGAGTAAACTTATGGAAACTACAGCCTTTTAATTTATTGTAGGCAATAGACTCCTTTTGTCTTGTTCTTCCAACATATTGACCTCCTTGGAATGTTAGAGGAACACCCAAAAAAATTGTTATTCACCTAAACCTTCCCTTTGATTTGCTTTCTCCCTACATCAGGTTTGGTTATTAAGCTGCGAATGTGATAAAGAGTATGGTCTCTTGTCTAAGTCTGTTTGGTTTACAATTATCAACTGGACAGAAGTTTATCTATGGAAGGGCATCACCCAACATTTAAAACAACAATGTAAGCTTCAAAAAAACACAAACATAATGAAATCAATGACAAGATAAGTTTTCATTTTGCCCATATCTTTGCTTTTTTCACAATGATGACAAAACATATCACCAAAAGCTGTTTTCTGCATTTGGGCAGACCTAGATTTTAAATAACTGTATAAAAGTTGACCTTTGATTTTTCTTACTCACTGTAGTCACAGGACACTCCAATGATTTATCTCAGTGAATAGAAAATGTGTATTTATAAGTAATCATCAAAGGTGGACTTAGATCAATCAGAAAACTGCAAACAGCAAAAGATCTGTTTACGAGAAGTCTGAAATAAAAATTGCTATTCTATTTACACCAATATCCACATGCATAAATAAGCTGAAAGTGTAATTTTCACGCAAATTCAGTAACCCGAGTACAAAGACGTCAAACTCAAAAGTTACAAATGTTCGATAACCCGAAGGAGCAAAGTTCCCTAGACATCTATTTAGAAAAAAATAAGATATTTTTTTTATAATAAAAACTGCCTTTAATGTTGATCACCACATGCAGGGCAACCCTAAACAAAATGTTCGATTCTTACAACAAACTGTAAAATACCACATGTGTTGACTGACTTTGGAGTTACGACCATGCGCTGAATTCTACGATAAAACATATCAGTCTCTACAACGAAACGACTCAACCGTCTCGTCGTGCTGAATTAAGATTTACATACTCACATGAATTAAGGCTTTTCTATCGGACTTACACGAGCAAATAAGCATGGTCACGCGGTTGAAAACAAAACCTTGCACACGCCACGATTCGGTGAAAATAAACCTTACGCGAAAAAAGTACATTGTTCTATGAATTGTAGTAGTGCTTCGCATCGTAAATTGTAAATTTTCGCACCTGTTGAGTAAGACTTCGAATGACTCACCAGCACCGAAAAATAACAGCCTTTCATTCCCAAGAGATTAAAAAAAAAAAAAAACACGATCGGACGACTACCGATTTACTCGACTGTACTCGGTCGCAGCCAAAATTTTCCGCAGGCAATATTAAATTTCCCGGGAATATCAGTCAACCCTATAAAATACGATTTTTGGTTCGGAAGCGTTCAACCGATAAGTGATCTTTTAGAAAATCAATCGAAACAAGGACAACAAAGCAAATTCAATCGGACTGAATTCAACACACCAGAAGTGACAAACACGCAGTCTGTAGCTCATACTCATCGGAAATTATAACTACCTTTCACGCAATGGATTTCCTTCCCAAGCTTCAAATTTGCTTCCTTTTCGCGCCCGACGACAAAAGCTTTCACAAGTACACATCTACAGATCGCAAACGCCGACGAGCGACGCTGGTTTCGGGTTCAAGGATGAAATTTTCGTTCAAAAATCGCCTTCAATAGACAAGTCTTCGTTACTCTGAAGGCAATTAGAATATAAAGGGCATATTAGCCGCGGATTTCATTTTGCAATTAGGTGCTATTGTCTCGCGAACCAATCGGAGAGCGAAACAGGACAGGCGGCAGTCTCGTTTATTTCTTGGGCAGACCACTCGTTGATTCCAACCAATGATGAACAAGAATACCACAATGAATGCCAATCAAGTCGTTTTAATCAAGGGCTGTTAATGAGACACCCAACCAATGCCAAGCTCTCTCGTTCATTAGCTTACCTTGCTATCATGGCTTTCTCAGAATATAGCAGCCTTGAATTAACCCAGATATAGTTTCAGTTTTTGATATCGAATGAAGAGATAAGTGTAATTTTGCAGATGCATAAGAAATCGTTAAAGATAATGAGCGAGACAAGGCGCTTATTAAAATCACATCTCTGGAGAATTGTAATTGAATTCCTTTAATTGTTACAAAAAACTTCGCGGGAGATATACCTTTAGCTGAGGAACACCTGCAATATCTTGAGTAATGAACAGCAAAGTGATTCATGGATAATACTGCTGGTCATACCATTGGTAGAGGCAAGAACACATGAGGAAATCAAAACCTTATTGTTAAATTCTTCCAAAGTAAACAGTCTGATTTATTTAAACATTAATGTTATACATTTGAATTTTCCTGTCTGTGCTCCCATCCACCTTTGCGCTCGTAAATTTCGATCGATATTCATGCAGGTAGATTTCACTGCGTTGTGGAGTCTACTTCACATCCTCCAGCGAAAATTTCACCTCGTACCCAAGGAAAATGAGAAGAGGTTGATAGGATTGTTTGGTTTATCGAACAGCAATACGCTTCCTTAGAAATAATGCTTAACTTTTTGCTCTATGGAAGTGTTTAAAGCAAAAAGGAAAATCGAAATGAAAATTTGGAGGTCGTCTGAAAATGATCCTGTTAACTTGTAAGGTGTAGAAAATAATCCAGACCCAATCCATAGTAATCCGGCAAGCAATGCGGGTAATTTCAAAACAGGAAATAAAACAAAGAGTGCATTATATTTGCTTCGGTACACTCAGGGATGAGTCTAGAAAAGCTGTGCCACGTCAGAATTTGGTCAATAACATTGTTTTCCAACTAACGAGAAAATTTACATGTTCACTTTCAGTTCCTATTGGTTGTTGCCGCTCGACTCGCAATGCATATACACTGGACATACCGCGCTACAAAACTGCTACGGGTCAGCGAAGTTTTTTATACTGCGCAGTGACCATTTGGAACAACTTACCCAGTGATATAAAATTAAGCTCCTCGACGAACATTTTTTAACGTAAGCTGATAAATCATCTTCTGTCAGTCATTTTGATTTTTAACATTTTATAGATATAAATACATCCCTATATTTTTATCTCACCTACTGTAGTTATTGTAATTATTGTAAGAATTGTATTATTAAGATAGTTTTTAAGCTCTGAAAGGCCTTTCCGGGGAGAGTTTAATAACTTATTGTATTGTATTGTTGTTCATGAGATTTGACCTCGTCCGGTTTGGTTGTTTTGATTTCTTCGGTTTTAGTAGAAAAGCGTTCTATTGACCTTGGAGCGATGTGAATCGCCGCAACAGCAAAACCTCATGAGAGGATTCATATCCTGTTACTTTGCAAGAAATCAATTCCCCTTGGAGCTTTTCAGATATTCTATTTACTTCCGCTTTTACATTAAGAGAAAGGCGTTGGCGTTCGTTGACTCCCATAATGCCTCTCTCCCCTCCTGTTCGCACCAAAGTAACCGTTGGGAGTAGGTTATAAAGGCATCCTGGTGATTGAGGGGGACGGGGAAGAACCGGAAAAGGAAAGAACTCTATTATATCCGCTTCCTGAGATCTTGGAACATATGCCAAGAAATTCCTCAGCTGATGGATTGACATTTCATTAAGGGTAGTTTGCGCTGGGCTCGCGGTAAGAAAAGACTATCTGGACAGCGGAAGAACGAGAAACAGCAGAGGTCGTGGGAAAAAGAGAAATGGCTAGAGAGTGAACTACGATTTGCCTGACTCATCTATAAATGCTCACACGCGGTTGTGGGGTGGCGGGAGACCACTACTTTTATGAAGAAGGGGGGAATGAAGAGGAGAGAGACAGGATAATATTTCGTTGATATCTAGAGATGACAGGGAACACCAACAGCAACATTTTCACACATATCGGCCTATTCTTGCGCTGACTCGCTTTTCAGTCGGCAATTTACCTCAATTAATCCAAAGAGAGTGGCAGATCTAATCAATTTTATGCCAGCTAATCCTCCGCCCTTAAAAGCAAAACTATAACAACGGCGTTATGGAGAGATCGTAACGCCAAAATTCTTATGATTTCTCTCTCTTTCCGAGTCCTCTTAGTCAAGAACCTTTCCTAGTCTGGCACGAGACACCCTACTGTTAATCAGAGATCTGACTATTGCCTTTGGGAGGCTCGGAACTGAAAACAATCTTCACTGAAACATTCTCGTGAGATACGCTGAGCTGAACAATTAATAAGGTAATTTGGTTTTATCAACTAAGTTAAAATTGAAAAGTGGCCACCGTAAAGAGTTAAAAAGCGGACGTTTCGAGCGTTAGCCCTTCGTCAGAGCGAGTGACGCTCGAAACGTCAACTTTTTACAATTTAACCTAGTTGATATAACCAAATTAGCTTGTTACCCCACCGACGCAGCACAACATAAGTTCAGACGACAAGTTTTAATTTTTTTTGCGTCGAGCCATCTACATCCCTTTCCTCGGCAGTTTATTTGTTACTAGACGCGAGAGGATTGTGTGACAGATTATTGTCACACAAGAAGATTGAAGCACCGAGCCGATGCGACCACGTTCGGCGCTTTTCGCGTGTGCTATGTTAAATTGGGAGATGTTGCTCAATTAAGTACTACTTCACTTCAAGGAAATATAATTAAAAGCTTTTGTTCTCCTTTTCTGAAACCTGAATTGAACAGCTGACATGCAAATAGCAAAAAACCACGACAGGTGTCCAGAGATAGCCAAGAGAGTCGTTATCTCAGTTGTATTAAAACTGCATAACCACAAGATTGAGCCCATATTTTGATTTCTTCAGCAGTAAGCGAAAAAGCGTAGGAACTTCTATCACCTAAGCCTTGAATTGAGTTCTTTGGACTTGGATAAAGAAAATTATTTAAGGAGATTCCCATGAAAATTTTAGTCAGATGGTCACAGTAAGGTGTTTGGTTACAATCTCAAGCTCCTCTGCTGTCTCAGTCTTTCATATCTTCGTCTTGCCTCAAGTTTGTGTAATTGATTCTGTTCTAGTTCATCATGACCAGGGTGACACATGTTTGCAAGTGTTCTCTCGATGTTTGCCGAATATACAGTGTGCGAAGGAATCACTCTCCGATGAACCTGTAGAAAAAAAAAGAGATTTTCACGAAATACAGACGTTGATTTAAAAATGTAACGCTCTATCCTTTGACACTAGTTACAAAGCGACGCTCCCAGTCTCCCGTCGGCAATCGTTCCCTTCATTTTAATCATTACTTTTTCTAAAGTTTGTATCTCCCTACCCTCCCCTCCCGCTTCTCTTATTATATGAAAGGGGGATGGGACAGAGTGATTCTCCATCGGCTTTCATCTCATTGGAAGAAACGCAAAACTCCTTCGCGCGATCGTTGGCGGATGCGGGAGGAGAAAGAATATGTCCCCCTCCCGCAAAGAGAGGTCAAGAAACGGGAAGAGGCCACCAACTGAAGTTATGGGCGAGAGTAAGACCCACAGACGTTTTCGCTCTATATTTTGCACCACGACTATTTTTGTCTGATTGACATGATCAGGGAACGCACTTCCGTGAAGGTCCACGGGTAATTAAAGACATAACTAAATCTCCAACCCACCTGCAGAGCATCCCTTAGATCCATTAGGGAAATCGGAGGTTTAGCTGTACCCGCACTATCACTGCTAGCCACTGTGACCGCCGCCTCAGCTTCGGCTTGCTCCAACGTTCTACCACTGTTGTTACTACTGCTGGCAGTGCCATTGATACAACCTAAAGATCTGAACCAACACAAGGTAAATATACGGGTGAGTCGAAACTAGTTTCCAGACAAGACTAGCAGCAACAGACCACAATACGCGAAGCAATTTTTTTATCAGCCACCAAAGTCTAAAAGCAGGCTGTCATCAGTGTTTTCATGGAGCGAGCGATAAGCCTGACAGGCGTCTGCAAGGGTTTGGGCTCGAAAGTCGTGCCAGACCCCTCACAAATCTCTCGCACGCTCGATTCGCTCACCAGCGCAAGTCTTGTAGCCCTCGCCAAAAGAAAGCACTGCGCTTACGTGAAACGGCAAACGTCAGCTTGTTCTTTTAAGTTTCACGTAAAATAGCGTGAACCTTGCTGCTTTAGCTTCGCGAGAGTTCACGTAATGGTGAATTTGAAGGCCCCTTTGGTGCCCTTTTTCCAGCAATTTAACTTTTACTTTGTGAGAGAAAAAGTGAAAACCTTACATACACGGCAAACGCGAAACAGCTTACTTTCACGTAGAAACGGCAAAGCGCAACCAGCAAACATGAAAAAATGGCGGGAAAAACAAGGTCACGTGGTCACTCTTGCCGTTCACATTTAACGTAAACGCGGTGCAAAAACCCACTCTTTAGAGTACCTGTTCGCCGGGTAAGATTATTACCATTTTCCAGACTCGACTTTTACCGTTCTGTTCTGTACTCTGTTCTGTTCGTAGTCGATTCCAAAGCGAAGTTTTTCTCTCCCTGACCCCATGCCAATCCCCCGTCTCTCGCGCACGCTGTTTCGCTTATTTCCGCTAATCAAAAGCCGGGGAGCTGAGCGTGGGCTCAAAAAACAAAACAAATTCCATCGTTGGATAGGTTAAGAATTATTTATTTCTTAATACATACTGATTGGTTCGTTAACTCTTCAAAAGTCGATTACAGCAAAATATCATTTTTTTAATAAATAACATGAAGCTTTTAAGGTTAAGAGTTAAATCTCTTCGCTGTAAACAAAAATCAACAGTTTAAAATGTTTTTTTGTGAAAACTTCGTAAAGTTCAGTTGTTATCTTCATCTCACTTGTGTCGATTTTCTTTCTTCGTGAAAAAAATCTTGGTGTCTAGGAGTCATAAAAACCATTTTCTCGAGTAGAGGAACATAAACTCCCAGATTGCTTGTCTCAGTTCCTTTCCTTCAGGTTAGCACCTCCCCCCAACCCGGCTCCAAGACTTAGAAGTATGGTTGCGTTAACTTAAACAGTCCGTACGCAGCAACTGCATCAAACACCAAGGCACAGCTAATCTTGACACAGCGAAAGACGCGACCAGTTAATGTGCTCCGCTCAGCGTTTCTGGCCGACTCAGGCATCTTCTCGTATTGCGGGCTTGCCTCTTCTCTGATTTCCATTCTTTTCAGTTTATCTGTCATTTCTTGGACGGCAGAATGGAAGTTGGCTTGAAAGACGGCATCTCTTTTTGCTATCTCTTTTTTGGCTTGGGCTTTCAGTTGAATTCTTTCAACGTCTTGTTTTGCCCGCTGGCATATCTCCTCGACTGACTCTAAGTCTTGAAAGTACTTTTCTGCGTGTTGCTTGAGTTCAAAGAATTCTCTTTCACATTTATCAACAAGTCTTCCTTGTTTACCAGACAGATTCCGCAAAGTCGAAGCCATTTTTCGCAGTGGAAACTTGCTCAAATAGCTTGTAATGTAACAAAACTGGCAACTTGAAGTTACTGATAGAAAGTTGTCTACTTCGCGTACGCTAAGTTTGCTGCAACTGACGTAACAATGGACATCTTTTCTTTGTTGACGAAGCGCGCGCTTTTTCCGATAGGATACGCTCGCGCTCAATGGCGTGTTTTGCGTATTACAGGAGAGACGTTGGTCTCCATGGTCAGCGCACTAGTCTTGGGATTGATAAACCTGAGTTGAAACTCTGGGCATATCATCGCTGCAGCCCTTACCGCCGGGAAGTTGACTCGCCCTGAACTTCGTTAGAAATGATTGTGAATACGGTTTAGTATCGGGTTAAAAATCTTCTGGTGTTGTTCTACTTTTACCTCTCCTTCCACGAAAAAAAAAAAAACTTCAGTCTTCATTCGTCGGCTTTATGTAACAAATGTGTTTGCTTCCTCGCCCAAGTTGGGTATTGGTCAATTTTGCACATGAAACGGTAATAATTCCATTAAAGAAATAAAAATTTTGATCGAAGTTTTCTTTTAATTGGAGGTTCAAATTTACAAAACCTCGCGAGCCGTCATGCCATGACCTGCGCAAAATTTTAACATAATGAACATAGTAGTGGAAGATTGAAACAATTTAGAACGTTTACCTTTCAGCACCTGGTGGCCAGGGACTGGTACTGTTTCTAAGGTGCATTCTGGGGTAGGTCCCACCCATGGAATAACGAAAATGTCCATCCCTGAGTCTAAATGTACTTCTCATTGAGCAGCAAACCGTCAATATATCTTTCACTAGATACTGAAGAGAGATAAAAGAAAGGAATAACACTCATCTAATTTAAAAAGGTATAAGCGGTTGGAGAATATCCACATGGGGGGGGGGGGGGGGAAGGCGGTGGGGTGCCCGAGTTGGTGATGTCCACAGCAAGGTAGAAATATTTAAATTGTAGGACCTCACAGGTTGAACAATTTTCAACGGAGAGGCAATCAGATGCAAAACTAAAATCAGTTTCAGCTTGAGCATGTGCTATTCCAAACTTGATGCATTTTAAGCACCTCTTTTGTTCTAATAACTTCCATGTGACATTCTCCATCAAGTGATCACCAACAGTGTTTACTTTCATTGGCTTTTCCTTTAAGGCATCCAATAGGAATGTTCTCTAATAATAGCAATGCACACCAATAACACAGCTTCTCTGAAATTCAACCATTCACTTAACCTTTTAGCCTCTGAGTGACCAGAACAGAATTTCTCCTTACAATATCTATACAATGTCAAGCAGACAAGTACTGAGAATAGAGAAAAATATAAATTAGGGGATTTAGATTGATCCAATATAAAATTCTCCAAACTAACATCATAAGAATTGTATGGCAGGCAGTAAGGAGAATCGACCAGATCTTGGGAGTGAAAGGATTAACCCTTCAGTCCCTGAGAGTGACCAGCATCTAATTTCTCCCTACAATACCACTGCTAAATCAAACATAGAATTCATGAGAATTAAGGAAGTGATCATCAACTTAAGTCAAATAATTTCTCCTTGTCAGTGCCATGAGAAATATAGAGAGAACAGTATGGAGAAGATAAATATTGATCTGAGGGTGCCGGAAAAGGGTCAAAGAATGAGGAAACAAAGTAAAAAGATGGACAAGAACATTGGGCGCTTACAAACCAAACTTCTGACTAGAACTTCACTCAATCTTTGACCTACAACACTGGGAAAAATTTATGGTAACATTCCACTACCTCTGTGGCGTGAAGCATAAGGTTCACTGTTTCATCTGCTACACTATCCAACCCAGCATCCCAAGCACCAAGAAACAATCTGCCATAGACGGTGGCAGAGTCTGGTAACATCATGTCATATGAACAAAGACCAATTTCGCTGTCTTCTGAAAGCTCTGTGAAAACATAAAATGATAAAGAGTAGCATGAAATAAATACAGCACGTGACATGAACGAAAAAGGTTCAACGAGTCTCATAACCCACAATTCCCTCTCAGAGTTTCTGCTAATTATCCTTTTGATTTGAGAGTAGTTTTCTGGGACTAATGTACATGTTTGTACTCTAAGACACCCATATCATACTGCACAATATTTACAACATTTTTTTTTTCCTTTCACAATTGTGACCAACCAAATTGTTGTGTATGGATCACAATGATGTTATATTAGACAGGGTTCTCCCCTACTCTAAGCACCACAGGTAAAATAAATTTTTAAAATGGTAGAGTAATCTTTTATCTGTTGAATTTTCAAAAATTTCAATCAATTCTAAGCAGCAAAAGAGGTTCTATGGGCAGTAAATTTTACTGCTTACAGACTGGAGAGGAGAACACTTAAAAGGGAGAAGAACCCTGATATGAGAAGGTGAAACATCATTTGCACTCCTGGATGAGGAAAGGCATTGGGAGACTTAAGTGTCCTGCCAAACATCACCAAGTATTAGGCCCAGGGAGAGTGCTAACCCTGATATCTGCATCCTGACAACCACATCTCCAGCCAGAACTACATTTAGCTATAATCGACATTGACTTTTCATAATTTCTAAAGCAAATCTTGTGATGTTTTAAACCAGTCGATACAGTATTTGCTATGATAGTTTTTATCATTATAAGTGGCACTTACCCTACATATGGGAAATTGCAATACCATCAGTCAAGGGAGAAAGCATAAAAAAAAAAAAAAAACAAGTCAAAACAAGTGGTTGGATTAATATAAAAAGTGTGAATTAAGCACATGTGCACATATTGTAAATTGGAAATGAATCCATTGAACTCCCAGAAAAACAATTAGAACAAACTTACTCTTTAATTTTTTACTTATTTAACTCAATTGCATAATTTATACTAGTTGAAATGTTACCTTCATCTTTACAAATGTAGTGGAGAATCTGTGAAATGTCTGAGGAAATTTCCTTGTTTTCGTTTGTTTTTTTTTTTTTTTCAATATTTTGAGAACACAGAGAAACCAGGTAAAACAATGCATTCTATGTCTAAGTTTTAATTTGTTTGAATTTCACTCTCACATGAAATAATAATCAGTAATTCTATTTCTGTCACTAACAGAAATATATCAACAGGACCTAAGATGATGATGTAGATATGTTTCAACGAACCTTAAGAGACAGCTGTGGTGCACTCTGTAGTGGGTCACAAGGAACAAATCTTTGCTGGTAATTAGAACAAAAATCATAGATCAATCAAAATATATTGAATTGACTGTTCATTACAAGTATTGCACTGTATAATGAAAAGGAGAATGGACAGGAAAAGCAAAATGAAAAATGAGAAATGACATTTCTTTCTGACCAATGATGCACATAATTCTAAACAAAGACTATTGTCATCAAATGTATTTTCCTGTACCTCAAAACTGGCTCTTAATACTTTCTTTTGCTTTTTTATTTTTCCTTTCTTAATCAGCTGTGGTTTGGGAGGTAACTTCTGTGGAGTTTTTGGATGAGGTGCTACAAGACAGGAAGGAAATTATCTTGATTCAATTAATTTGTATAGCAAGATGACATGATAAATTTGAATGGTAATTTCACCCTGATAGAATCATTTACCAAGTCTTAACTTTCAGTAACACACCTGGAGAAGATCCAAGGGCTTGACATTTTGCCAAAATGGCTAGAAGAAATTCATTATGGAAATGAACTACAAAAGAGGAAAGAAAGAAAGAATAATGATTGATATGCTCAACACAGATTCATGCCATGAAGTTCTTTTTCCCCCATTTGCTGAATTTTCAGAGACCATATCAATTCAGGTTGGGTATAACACGTGATACATTCCCCACAATTTTTTCCATGTAATAGAATTACATGATTAACCTAATGACGTCCAGTGCGCCCGTATGCGCCATGGAGACCCACACCCTTTCTACGCCTTGTGACGTCATCACTTTTAACCCTGGAGCACGACTTTGAGCACGTACTTGAACAGGTTGAAAATATCTTACAAACGATACCAGAATGAGCGCAATTGAATGAAGGAGATTGGAGAAATAGCCAAAAAACCATGTTACTTTGACCTGAAAATCTGCACAAAAATCTTGTTCCATTACCCACCTACCTTTCTGAGCATGTGGTTTGAAAATAATGAGTAGTTTCTGAAAAATCTCTACACCACAATGAAGCCTACTAAATTTCCAGCAAGTGAGGAGAAACTTCAGGCAAGGAGAGGGGAAAAAAAGGGCAGGAGAAAGAGAGAAAAGTAAAAGTCGTAAGTGGGGCATTACTTTTCAACCCAAACACTGTCGAAATTTTGCTTTCTGTGCGTGCCCGAGATTTTCAGGCCACCATTTTGCATTTGGATCGAAAGGCCGTCGAGTGTATGAGCTGTCAAGGGGTTTTTGGTAAGTTTGAGCTTTTAAAACCACAACAGTGACCCAAAATCTGCTCGACTAGCTTCAAAACACAGTTTTCCACAAAAGCTGCGGCCATTAATGGGTTAAAGAGTTAAATATTCTAAAGTATTTAGAACATGGAAAAACACTGCAAAGAATTCATTAAAACAATTTCTCAGAAGTGACACTAATTCGATTTGGTTTGAAACAGTACTTTCATGAAACTGGCAAGGACATGATCTTAATTATTTATTAAGTATCACATCATTGACTTACGATTATCATTTCCAAGACATTTCTTTGCTTGTGCATCAAAATCCTCTTTGGAAATCTGTGTAAAACAAAATCACAGTAGGAAAACATCATTTAATATGTGATAATCAAAAAGAGATTATTTATCGTTTACACCAGGTTGTCAGGTGTCAAGAATAATGTAGCAGTCACAGTGAGTCCGAGGAGATTCAGAGGGGAGGGGGGTCAATGAATCTGGGTTTAAGGAGGGGAGCTGATAGTAGGATCTTTCCTCTCTACCCTCTGACGTATATCATAAAAAGTCCTCATAAAAAAGCAAATTTCTCTCTTCGATGGGGTCAGGTTAATCGCCTTGTCATGAATATTTCGTCCTCATATCCTTTTTAACCTGATTTGCGTTCTAAATTGACAAGGGGTGAGCATAATTAATAAAACTTCACGTTTTACGCGACTAGCCAACGGTTCGCCATCACTGTCTTCATTCGCAAAGCTGAGAAAAAGTGAAAAATAGAAAAACGTTTTAATTCAGTGATAGACCTTGTGGCTTTCTGTCAGAGGATAATATTGCCACTCTTGACAGCCACACAACATGAGAGGGTAGATGTGAAAGTTCAAAGCTACTTGCCTTTTGTTTATACCAAAGCTTCATGTTGTTCCAGTACCTTGGAGAAATAGGAATAGGGCATAAGAAGTTTTATTTATTGTTTAGTTTCAAGAGTTACAGAAAAAATTTTTCTTACGTTTGAGAGTAGTCCCCAAGAGCCTCTGAAAGTTGTCGGCGTGCTACGCTCAAATCCAACGCCATCTTTGTTCCTGTCGAAGTAAATTTGATTGTGAAACCGCTGAGTATGTATGACTCAAGAAAAGGAAATGTCTAAAAATCATGGAGATCAAGAAAATTACTACTGATGAAAAATGATAGCACTGCTTAATCCGAAGAAATCGTAACTTCCTGGCATAATTAACGATTTTCATTAAATTTTTCCACAAAACAGCTCATCCGCCAACTTACCAGAGGTCTGAGAGATGTTCTTAGATACGAACTTCGTCTAAGGAAGAGAGCAGGAACGAGGAAATTTCCCGCATTACGATAAGTCGTAAACAGACAAACAACAGAAACAATTTTACAGCAGCAACAACGATAGCAGCTACAGCAACATGGGTAATTAAGACATTCCTGTCAACGCTGAATATTGAACAGTATGAAAAAAGAGCATGCTAAAACGTCTAAATATAAATTCCTTGGTATCGCAGCACCTAGATATCACGGTATTAAAACTGTGATATTTTCATTTCTGCATCTTTTCCAAACCAGTCACAGAGCTCTGAAGAGCCTTGTTTGATCGTTTGTTTCATTTTGTTTTGTTTTTTGTTTTTTGTTTTGTTTTGTTTTGTTTTTGTTTTTGTTTTTTTTTTTTGAGGCGCTGATTTGTTTACTTTTTGGTACTTCACATTGCGTGACATACAGTTCCTTCTAGAATTGGTAAGTGACGTGCATTACTGAAAATCCAAGTTGACATACTCTCGTATCGTGTTTCCATTTCGTTTTAGACGGCTTTCGATGTTGGCCACCGATACAGTTTTAGCTAATTCTCGTGTTTAACAGCAGTGATGTTTCGCTTTGGGAGATTTTTTGTCTTTCAAACTGCCTTGTTCTTCATTTCTGATCAATCAGAGGCAGCAACCAACTCTACACGCTCTACGGGTGAGTAAAAATCCACACACGGTTCAATTGGTTGAATAAGTGTGCGCTTAATCTCAGAAAGCTGGCAGTTTGATATCAAATACACATGTATTCGAGTGTAAACTTTGAAACGATGAGATCTTTGTTATATTTTTCGCATTGCTTTGATAAGCATTATTGTAACAGAATCTTCACTCCCGATCCTGTTCTTTACAATCGCCCTTCATCCTTCACGCTTGCCGCAATCAGGAAGCGTTTATCAATTTAGTATGCTCCGAAATGTGAGAAAAACGTATTTTACTTCTGTCTTCTTCCCTTGGTGTCAAGTCACCACGGAGAGCGATAATTGAATTAAGAGTTTCTGGAGTAGTTTTTCGGGGTTGTTTCCGCACGGTAATTCGTAAACTTTGTTTGCTTTTTCCACCCCTCCATAGACTGAAGTTCCTTAAACCCTCGGAGGAAATTCGGCGTTGTCATGGCAAAAGATTGTACTAAAATTCTTTCGAGATGATCGCTTTACGTATTTACCCATTCCGGTTTATCAAAGTCGGTCTCGAACATGTAAGTTATTCGATACACAGTAGTTTACGTTCACCAACCAAAGTAACTTGAATTAGTATGTGTTCATAATACAACGGGATAACTGCTACCGACAGAGAAGTGCACACCAGATTATTTGTGGATCTTGAACTCGGAGAATCATTTCTTTATACAAATTAAAGATATTCAGGGAGATGTTCTTGTAGAAAACTGCATTAAATGTAGCAAGGTGATATGTCTTAGAAACCCATTGTCACAAGTGCATTGCTATTCACAGAGTAAATAAACTTCTGGTAGTTGTAACAATTCCCCGATTCAGCTGTAGCTAGCTCTCACTTGTGGTACATAAAAAAAGGAGACAAACGAAAATGTGGAACATATCTGCAAAACTCCGTAATTTTAAACTTGTTTGATTCAGCGGAGGTAGGTTATTAAACCAGAGAATTACACGTAGGCGATATTTCTAATGTTATACCAAATATCTATGGATAGGACCAATATTTACCCTAGAAGTGACGGACAGGCAACTTAGCTCCGGGTAATTAATATTAACCCGAGATATGCCAAAGTCTTTCGTTGATTTTATTATGGTTATTGAAGAGGCTAAGCTTTTAAACAGTAATAATTGTCTCTATTGTCCAAGAAAATGAACCAGCATTATATCTGTTAAAAAAAAAGGGGTTTTTTGTGATCCATCTGTAGTCCACCTAAGCTCAAATAAAACTATTTATTTTCCAACATGGTGTTTTAGAAACATAAGTTTAAGAAGAGAATCTCTTGGTTTCAGTAAAAGCATTTAAAATGTGTTTCATATGTTTGCTTTTTCAACAGCGCTATATTCCACAGTATCAGTAGTGGTACCCATAGCCACTTCATCAGGTACACAATTCTTCTTTGTTCAAATGCAAGAAAAATTAAACTTCAGTCGTATGGCATAGGATAGCAACCAACAAATAAGATGTTTCTAGCTCAAGGAGTCAGAGATAGTGACAGCCTACTAAACTGTTTCCCACCTCTGGTCAGTTTCTGTAATAGGAGATGAATATAATTATCGCTAGAGAGAGGTGGATTCGTTTTTTTCTCTATTTACAGTTGCCTTAATTAGCATAACACCGTCTTCGACATTTTCCGCAACCACAACGTCCGCGCGACCTGTGACCAACGCAACCACAGCACAACCAACTGTGACCAACGCAACCACAGCACAACCAACTGTGACCAACCCTACCACAGCACAGCCACCAGCTGGGGGAGAACAAGAGGCAGTGGTGTTATATGTATCGGATCTGACATCAGCTAAGGTCAGCGGTGAATTAACTGTCATAGAAAAAAAAGGGAGAACTAAAAATATCACACAATTTTTTGCCTTGTTATTAACTTTCTTCAGAGTAAATTTCGACTGTCGTTAAATTAAAACCAATGGTATCGTAACCGCCAATCAGAACAACAGAAACATCGTGACGCCAAATCCATTCTGGGATTCGATGCATTCATTTCATTTCATTTCATTTCAACCCAAAAAATGGCTTCTTGTGGTAAAATCATACTGGTGAACTCGTATCCCCCAGCTTTTAAGAGTGACTAGTAGTAGTATACACCGTCCGTTTGATCCCATTGTTCGACGCTATCTTGGATCCCATTGTTTTCTCTCACTCGGCCCGGACCGCGCAGTGATTTCCAAACGGACGGTGTATATCACCCCTGCTGAATCAAACAGTAGGGTCACAAGAATAAAGAATATGTCGCTAACTAAAGAAGCTCTTGATTGTTAAACAAATTCTCCTCGTCAGCACCTTTGGAAATGTATGGAGAACATTTTATTAAAGTTTACAGACACCTGTAAATGGTTTAGATTGACATTGCGTTCTTGTAGTTCGAAGAAAGAAGAGATCATTTTACTGCTACTGTGGAGAAAGTTGTGGAAAGCTACTGCTCGAATTCATCGCAAAAATGTGACGAATCAAGTCGAAAGAGGTAAGAGGATGATTAAGTCTTAACTTTCGGTTCAGTTGGATACTTTCACTGCATTCCAACAGTATAACCTCGTTCCCAGGGCTTTTCCCTTTTTGAATATTTTGGCGGCCCGCCAATTGTATTCAAAAAGGGAAAAGCCCTGGGAACGAGGTTGCCAACAGTAGTTATACACCTCTGACTAGCTGGCGTTTTTGTGCACGGCCCGATAACCTTGCTGTGTTATTAGGGTGCGGATAACTGATCAGTATTCAAAGTTGCGCCTCGAAACCTGAATAAGATCGTTAGCAATTTGGCTTAGACAAGTTGGCATGAATCTGGAAAACTAGACGACTGCGCACCAGCAACAACAGACTTGATTAGCGTATTTCTTCCATTCAAGTTAGAATTTGTGTGCAAACTCAGTACCAAGTTCACCTGGTCGTATGCGAGTTAACCAAGAAGATGAACTAGTTGACCAGCTAGGGGCAACCATAAGTAAGTTGACTGAGGATGCAGGCAAATTTATGCGTAGGTGAGGTGACCGAATACTACTTCGTTTGTTGAAAAGTGAGAATTTTGTTAGTTTCTCTCATGTCGCTTTTTGTCTTCTGATTTAACTGCTTTCTGATTTAACTGATTTCTGATTTAACTGCCAGGCGACAAACAAGTGCTTATCAAGTGTACATAGTTCCTGGATTTCCAAAGCAGGACCCACACGGTTCTGGAGACCTTCTTGTGGGGTTTTTCGTCTCAATAGGAGAAAACAAATTTTTATCGAAGAATGTGTTGTTTGCCATCGTCCAAGAGCCTGAGTATAGAAATAACCTCAGCACCGCGTTAGGATATCAAATCACTGGTGTGGCCCGGCTTCATTATGACTTCATCACGCCAACAGAATTTTCTGGGACATCTGGCAAGACAATGCTATTGTATTTGTATTTTGCTGGGTTTGCTGGTGCCGTACTCTTAGCGGGTCTGTGCATAGGCGTCACATGCTGGTGAGATATTACTTTTTGTTTATTTTTACTTTAAGCGATGCATTCCCTTATCCTAAACATTTTCAAGACTCATGATCACATGCATGGTTCTCGTCCTAACCAGACACAAACTGGGGTCAGTCATACAAGACCCACCTCATACAGGAGCGCTTTTAACAGGGGTGGTTCCCAAGGATATTATCCCGGACATTCCCCTGGGCCGGTCTCCCTGAGTGGCAAGTGGCCAAGCTGTTAAACAAAACAAAATGCAAGACTCAAACACATTTGAAAACATTAGATAAGAATTTTCTTTGGAATCTTAAAATGCCTTCGCTATCATAATGTCATGTATACTTTTCAAATGACATGGGTAAATCACGGATTGTAAATGTATGGACTTGAGCAGGACAAACCCTGAAGGAGGAAGAGGGGTGGGCTCTAGCCTCATTTACAGTCGTTCTTTCGGCTGTCACCGGTACAACAATCTTGAGAAAGATTTGCGTGGCATACCAAAAAAGTGTTTCTGAAGTAGACTACGACGGCTCTCGCTATATTGCTCTCTATCAGCAGAGGTGTAACCAGCCTATAGTCCTGTAGGCTCGGGCCTACAATTTTTTTTTCTCCGCCCGCTTGACTTTAATAACAACTCTTGCAAATTTTAGAACAAAAATTTAACTCAACTTAGTAGGGTACAGGCCTGCAACAAATCGAAAAGCTGGCTACGCCCCTGATCAGTACCGGAGGTTATTATGCTCAGATGTAACAATTTAACCTTCGTAATCATAAATTTTCCTAGGTATGGCCGCAAAAAAGAGAAAGACGATGAAGTTCGACCTTTGACCACAAGTAACTTGCACCTCGTCGATAAATGATAAGAGCTGCAAAAACGCCATGCCATGGTGTCGAAGAAGTCATTACGTGTGCAAAGTTAGTGGCCATGTCACCAAAACGTTTTTGATTCTAGTGTTCATTTGTAAATAAACTTTCCAGTTTTTATTTGTATCTGTAAATAACTCGCTTCAAATGGCAGATTCCAAGATAAAGCCTTTTACAAACAAACAAACAATTCCCAAGGTTCTACTGGAATTAGCAAGATCCAGTTAAAACTTAGTCAGGTTTTTAAGCAGGCGAATTAATTGGGTGCAAAAAGTAATTTCTTTAATCGAGTATCCGCTTGAAAGTTACGACTGACTTTGCGATATTTTGAGAATTCTTTTGCGCGGAGCAAAGCTTCCAAAAGTACAGGAAAACACCAAAGAGGCAGTTGTAAACTAAGAGAACGCAAGGATGGCTTAGGATGGAGAGGATTAAAGCGGATTATAAGTATTAAATCTTAACAATAAAGGCTGAAGTTTTCAAGGCCTCGCTAATCATGCCTCCGCTTCTAACAACCAGAATTCCGAACCGTTCCATGTGCCGCAATTTCTTTGAACTCAATAGGTTAGATGAAGATTTTTGTGAAAGAGTATTGCTACAACCTACCTTACCTTCACAATTTTATAGTTGATATGTTAGTTTTCTAAATAAAATTATCGCTGACTTGCGGAAATGTTCAATTAACTTAAGTCTTTTAGAATCGCCTGGGTTTGTTAGTCTGTCATATACTTGTAGAAGTAGTTTAGGGAAGTCTATTTAAGTTTTTTTTGTTGTTGTGCAATTACATGAAATTGTATTTGTATATTTTTTGTATTTACACCATTGTGTTCCACACAGCGCAGTTCTAGAGTATTAGTTCACCTTTGCGCTAGTAGTTGTCGTCCAGGTTTCGTCACTTAACGAGGTCAAAGCTCTGAATGTTTTTTAAACCAATAATCCAGGTCAGCATAAATTTATTACAGTGAAAACACGCAATAATATTCACAGTGATGACAGTAACTAATCAGTGGTGCTTTTATAGCTGTGAAAAAAGAAGAAAACCTTTCTCAGACATTTAACTCCCTCGTTTTTACAAAGAGTTATCCTGCCTTTTAAAGGAATAGGCAACGAAAAGGAGAAATGTAACTCCACCTAGTCAGAATTCTAATCAATCGTAGGCAAAATCCTCGCCAATTCATTGAATTTCCAGAACAGTCTGCCGGTAATCAATTTACTGACACTCCTGAGAGCACGGAGGAGTTGTTAGTAATAGTGAAATGCGTTGCCTGGGAACGTAACACAGTCACCTGGCCTTGATTCGAACCCAGTGCGCGACCTACTACGCCCCCAGTATGCCTCTTATTTATACTCGCTAACTCAGTGCTTTAAGCTGCTTACTGTGCCTATAATAGCATGAATAAATTAGCGAAGGAATGGTTGATCCTTTCTAACAGGGCGCTCCCTACTTTTCTGAACCTCCCAAATATTTGTTCATGAAGTCAATCATTCGACCAATTGACAGCTTAGCTATGGATTCGTTATAATTACGACTGTGCGGATTGGTGAAAGCATGGCCGGCTTCGTATTCATAGAACTCGTAATTAACGCCTCCCGCGTCCAGTTGTTGCCTGAGCTTGGTGTATTCTATAATGTTGGTTGTGTTTGATACGTCTAATTTTCCGAAGTGGCACTGCACCGGTATTTTAATGGTAGACACGTTGGCGAGCTGAGGATCAGGAATGCCATAAAACGGTGCGGCGGCAGAGATTTCTGGCACTAGGGCCGCGGCGGCGAGTGACAAGGCACCTCCCATGCAGAAGCCAGTAATGCCAACTTTCTTGCAACCTTGTTTTAGAAGGTACTGTGCAGCACCCTTAATGTCCTGAACGGCACCTGTGTAATGAATGAGAACGTGATATCAACGTTCGGCCAATGCTGCAAACCCGTTAGGGTTTTGTTACTCATCCCCCCACCCGCCCCCCGCCCCCCCTCTCAGATGGTTTCTAGGGGGTTAACAGTTAGCCGTAAAAGGACCAAACATTTAAACGTTAGGCGTAATAAATTGACAAATTTTACTCGTTAGTCTTAAAAAAAGTTAACCGTCAAAAGAATTTCCGGTGACAACAATGGAAAGATATTAACTGTTAGCCGTAAATTAGCTTAAATTTTAACCGTTGGCCGTAAAAGCCATCACTCTTCTTTCAATGTCAAGTTTTTCGAATAAGATAACGTCAAGTCGTCGAATTTTGCGATACTGCCATCGACAAAGGAGACTACAAAATGAAGCAAAATGAGTCAGCGACTCAGAGGAAACTCCTTTGACTGTCACGCGCGAATCTCGCGTGTAATTTACGCAGCTTAGCTGAGCGACTCTAAAAGGATATTTAAATTGCGCATTTGATGAGTTTCTAAACCAGGTAGTCACTCACGATCATATATGGAAGAAATGGCATGTCCCATCAGTAAATCGTTACTTTCTAACCCGAAATAAATGCTTTAGTACAAATATGGTGCTCGTTGATTATAAATTAACTTACCAGCATAATTCAAGTTTCTTACTATATGAATCGCTTCCGTTGGGTTCTCAGTGACTACTCCCCTGTATAAATCAGGTACCACTGTCGTAAAATTGCCCAGACCGGCTATATCTAGCGCTTGCTGTTTGATCTGCTCGTTCATGCCCCACCATTCTTGGACGACGATAAGACATTTGTTTGGGTCTCGCATCGCTCCGTTGAGTGATCCAGGGCAGTCACCGACAGGATTCTGCGAAGTGAAATTTACGGGTTCTTTCTGCACGTAGGTCGAGTCAAATCTCATGTGCAGGTTGATCAGCACTGTTAGAAACCCTGGGAGCTCTTCCAGGAGTAACATGTTTACCGTCACTTGCTGCTGTCTTCAGAAAGGTTGATGATCGAGCAATTATGTAACTATTCCTTTCTGCAGTGACTCAGCAAGTTCGTTTCAGTCACGCTTGATGAACTGTCAGTTGAAGGGCCCCGAGTGCTCATTTGCAAGTTATCAGCGAATATTGTTGTCATCGTCACGCAACCTTTGATGTTTGTAAACAAACATTCGTCAGATTGAGGCATTCCTCGCTAGATCTCCTTGGGTCGCATTAAAGAAGTTTTTTTAAAACCATCAAACTGATGACAGTCACACTTGCGGAATTTCACATAACAATTACTTCCGAGTTACTGAGAGAAAATTTGAACAAGGGATTGGCTACTAAGTAGAGATATATGGAATGAGGAATTTGCAATTATGACAATAAAGTGATAAGAAGATGAAACAGGTTATTACATTGAATGCAACCATAACAAGCTATAACACAGTCCGCACTAAAGCGATTTTTCATTTTGCTTGAGGTTAACTTCATTCTAGTTTAAATAGCCCAAGCGAGCGTTTGCTCCCTTCTTTCAAGACATCTGAAGATCAATCATGACTGTAACACTACATATCTATGCTAACAATATTGACGTCATTCTCATACTCTCAAAACATGATGGCGGCACAACTGTCAAGCAGTTAGTAAATGTTATTTCCCTTTTAATTATGAAGACTTTTCTCGCAAATCACTTAACGAGAGAATACAGCCGTGTGTTCCGGTGTACCATATAATAAGTTCATCATAAGCTAAATAGCGATCAAATTACATAATAACTTCCTTTTAAGATGTGACTACATAAAAACAGCAAGGATAAGTGTGATTTCCTAAACTGAACATTCAAGTGGTTTGCAGAGATATTTGTCATTAATTATAGTATTAAAAATTCTGGCAGAAAAGTCAAAACTGAAATCAGGAGATGTGGTCTGGAGTAGACCAGCCAGAGTCAATAATGAGAGATGAGATGAGAAGCAAGAAAGGGAGGGAAATAAAATGAGAAAACAAGATAGATTGGAGAGGAAAGATGAAGCACAGTTAGATCATAAGGAGAGATGAAATCATACGCCACTTCCAGGAAACTTCTGAACTTCACGCATCCGGTAAAATTACTTCACATTAAAAACAACAAATAAATGATTTCGCAGTAACACCCCCAAGCAAGAGATCAGATAGAAAAGTTTACCTTTCCGGACAAAGCTTAAAATAAGAAATATTTACAACAATATCCTATGACCAAGCATAATCTTATAATATTTTACTCTCATGGAAAGGTTATCGAAAAAAAGAATACCCTATTAACAGCATGAGCAGTTCCCTAATAAAATTAGCCAGAGTGATCTGCAAGCTTCCTTTTTTCTGCCTTAGCCAATCAGAATTAAGATGCAATATCGTCAGTCAATCAGGTGACAAAATGAAATCCGATCGAAATTTTTCACAAGGGACATTTCCTGCGCTCACCACATAGCAGTGATAAGTCATCCAGTCCCCTAGCTTTTAAAAATCATTCGAAAGGTAATCAGGTTATCCTCGTCAAAAATTAAAATAAACATGTTGATATCAAGCTTTACAACTACTAACAATGACGGCATGTCTTCAAACGTAAACCTAATCCATAAAATTAAAATTAAATTTGGCGAAATTATATTAAATCGAATACCCCGTCTTAATGGTTATCAGACTTCCTATTCCATCACGGACAGGAAAAACGCTTATATTTTCAAGCTTTTCTCTTCGTCATGGTTTCTTCTCTTTTACTCTCGTATCGCGTTTTCTTCATCAGTGCTCCCATTCGATATACATTTGCCTCGTATCAGATCGTCGAGTGTGCTATATAACGCCAAGGTTGATTCTCAAGTGTTCGTACACAACGTAGCTTATACTGACTGCAGGTGCGACTTTCATAAAGTTAGGAGCCAGTCCCCTATAAAGTCCACGCGGTCCATCTTCTTTTATAATGTTTTTAATTACTGAAACCATTGTATCTCCCCTGCCTGCAGTACGAGAGCGCGCTGAAAAGAAACGACGTTTCATAGAAATGTTAGAAAATGGTGACTTGAAGTTATCCGGCTAAATATGTCACTGCTAATATCTCTAAACGAAACCGCATGGGATACCTGGCGGGGTTTATCTTGTTTCTACGTTATGAGGCGACAAGGAGCAGTACTGTACCGCTCTAACTGGATGGTATGCTAGTCCATCGCTGGTAACTCCCCTGCACATCCACGAGCTTCCGAGACAGCTCACAGTAGCAGTGCAAACTAGCGGGATGAAAGACGCATTAGGGGAGGAGAGTGTCTTTTCCAGGCACAAAACAAAACGACTTCCGCCAAGTTCCAGCCCAGAGCTTAGGAGTAAGACTCCAGCGCACAACCCAAAAGGCCATTACTCTTGGAAGCGCTTCGGCACAAGCGGCAAAGCCCGTGATGTCAAGCATTTTTTTCTGTGGTTTTCGGCCTGTTAGAATCTCGGAGGGCATCGCCTCTTGGGCCGGAGCGCAAATGAGAGCCTGCTATGAGGCTTCACCTCATTAAAATGGAAACAGCGGTCAAAAGTCGGACATGCGCGAGGGGATCAAATCTGGCCGTCAGCGCGTCAATCTCTCACGCAAAATTTGAAAGGAAAACATACGAACAAATGCTGTCTCGCAAAATAAGCAAGTGAACATTGGAACATTCATTGAACTCTGTATTTAAGGAAACAAAAGCAAGGAAAAGTAAAACTCGAGACTACTCGAAGAGCAAGCTTATTCAAGTATCCTGTTGATTTAGCTTTGTTTTGAGCTCCTCGTGCGAGACAACTTAGTGCTGACAGCCCGAAGCACGCTACCAAGTCATTCCAACGTTCGAGCATGCGCAGCGTTTGACTACTGCTCTCTGCTTTCGCTCTTTTATCAACTCGCGTCACTGTTTTCAAGTCAGTGCATTGCAACAGCACGTAGATTCGTACCTTGTGCTTGTAATTTAGTCCTCACTAGTGACAACGGATAACTGGCTAACTGTCCACACGTGCTTGACGCTGTACCACAAGCTAACAGTAGAAACACACCAGGGTCGGCCGATTGGTTTTTGTGGTAATTGAGGTAAAAGTTTTTGAGTGTCTGGAAAATAGACAATGATAGTAAAAGGTTATTCGACTGTTTCAACTTAATGTAAAACTCAGAAAAATGATGGCGCTATTGTAGCGCGGGTATAAAGTGTAAATGAATGCAAAGGAAGCAATGAGTAAAAAAGGAACAATAAGATGAACCTCGTATACAGCAAGATCTATTCCAGCATAAGGAATAATTCCTAAAAGACTTGGAAACAGCCCACGATAAAAACTCCTGATTCCTTCAGTAGTAAAGATTACATATGCCGCATGGACAAGACCCCTATACTGTCCTGTCTTACGAAGCGCCAGTCTTGTTTTCAGCACCTATAAATGAATAAGGGCCTTTATAAGAACAACTCACGAACATACGGCCGCCATCTCAAGAACACAAATAATAGGGAGTTGGCCAGTAAAAGAGTCATAGTGAATCATACCTCAAGTTTTTGTTCAATTTTCTTTTTTTGTGGATGGAAACACATATGTTGGGGTATTTGATGTGGTTCCGTGTTAAAAATGGAATATCGTTCTGTCGGTTACCAAAGGCACCATTTGCACTGATATCTTGGAATTGCGTTTCAAATATAAACTTGGCATGCACTGCTTAATTTAATACTAAACTTTATTTAATCCAAATTCTTATTGATCTCTAAAAAGCATCAATAAGAAAGGCTAAAGAATCACTAAAGAGCAACGCTTTTCCTAACCCTTCTATTCTAAGATTCCTCTCTTTTTTTTTGAAAATTTCTCGTCATTTATTGACAAATTTTCATAATTCATTTTTACTCTTATCTCAAGAAGTTTCAGTCACTGATCGGGCAGGTTTAAGTACCTCAAGTGGGTATATACTGGTCTGTGAGGCTACACCAGCCATTGAACCTGCCATTAGCCTTTCTCTGACCCCGAGCTGCTTTTCATCCGCGCCTAACAGCTTCTTTGCCTGAAGAAAAAAAACAATTCCAGCATGGACCAGACGTTGTACCAAATGATGGAACATGAACTATTTTAGAAGGTTTTCAAAGCCCTAAAAACTGTCAGGACAATTATGACAGATAAAGATCCTTTGGCATGTCTTGAATAAGACCTAGAGAATCCTTCAAGACCCTCCAGACGTATGATCCTTGAGGATTCTTACAAATCCTTACAAACTTAAAAATTCTCAAAGAACTATTCCAAAATTTGGTTCACCCTCTAAACCCTAAGATCGGCATACATATTCTCCGTGATGTTCTCTAAACATTTCTTATGGTACTGGTATGGAGAATTCGTTCAACAATCAAAAGCTTGTCTTGTGGTTGATCCCTTAGTTTCATGGCCTTTTCGTTTCATTCAACAGTGATACTGTAAGTTTGACGATAAAAACTTGCGACAAAACGTTGCTTACATACATACATACATACGTTACTTGACCACTCCCCATAGGGGCTTTTCAGGGTCAATTCCCACCCATCCCACCCCAGAGGAGGTCATCCACCACACAGTAATCTCGTACGTGGGAAATTAACGTCTCCTACCCCTAACCGGAGACGGGGCCTACGGTTTATTCGTCCTTATCCGAGAAGACTAGAATATCTATCCATTTCTTGATTATAAAAAGGTAGCAAATTCTCCTCACTTATTTTAAGATCATGAGTATCGGTCCGGCCGGGCCTCGAACCCTCGACCTTCCGCACAACACAATCTGGCGCGCTCTAACCGATAAAAAGCTAGAGAAAGCTAAAATCGACGACGTTTCGACGTTAACATAACGTCATTATCAAGTCAAGAATGTATAAAAATAAGTTCTATAAATACTAAAAACGAACAATAAGAGAAAATAATTTGCGGCTTAAACAAAAAGTTTAGCAAGTATGGAGTCCGTTTGCACGTTCAGATTAGGTTTGAATTTCTTAATATAAAGCATTTCAAACACTAAACAATCAAATTTGCTTTGACACTTTCTCAGAATCTTAAAATGACTATCATCATCATCATCATCATCATCATCATCATCATCATCATCATCATGTTTATTTGTTCAAGCAGGTTGAATTTATTGGCAACTGTATAAGCTGATGTGGACCTGCTGTTTTCCCAGCCAACCCACCCCAGGGGAAGACATCCAGCACACAGTAATCTCGTGCGTGGGAAATTAACGTCTTTTACCCCTTACCCTTTAAGAGACGGGACCTCCGGCTTTACGTCCTATCCGAGAAGACGAAACAATGTGAGCGAAGTGTCTTGCTTAAGGACACAACGTTAAGCCCCAGCCAGGACTTGAACCCGGGCCGTTTGACCTAGAGTCCAGCGCACTGACCACTGGACTACTCACGCCTCTATCATTCACGCCTCCTACCAAACACTTCATGAAAATGCTTGCCAATTGCCGAATTTTTGTGTTCAGCGACACGTTGAAAAAGGTGTCGGGCCGTATAGCCGACATAATCTGCATCGCACAGCTCACATACAAAATGATAAACAACGCATCGTCAAATGTTATTCCAAGTCACTTCTTCTACGGATACTGTAAGTGCAAATACAATTCCAGTCACTCATTCGCATTGTGGGGAAATGGAATAGCTTGCCAGGATACATTGTACACACCGAATTATTGTCTGTTTTATTTATTGAATATTTATTGAATCTGTAGCCATTAAATTTTATCTTTTGTATGTTTTTAGTCAGGGAAATTGTTTTATACAGGATCTTTTATAAATGATCTTTTTATACATAACCTCACGATTTTCCCTTTTCAGTACTTTTTATATTTGCGTTGCAGCTTCCTGAATAAACGGTTATGTTATGTTACGTTATGTAACATACCAGTGTCTTTTAAGAACAGAAACATACCTTTTCATAAGCAAAGAATTTTATGGCTGATTCTGGTGCAATTTTGACCACATTAGCACCGTTTCCTCTCCATAGTGATTTGATTCCACCTTCCTTGATCATCATGGAGAAACCAGACGAAATTCCTATTCTATTTTGGCTTGAAGCTTGTACCTGGAAAAAATTATCACTATGGTCTGTCCACCATCATTTGACTTGTTTTTATCGTGACAAACGAGAAAGTACAATTGGAGGGGTAGGGGTGGGGGTAAAGGGTGGGGCGGCTGCACACGTCTTGATAAGAAGTAAAAACAACGCATCACAAAAATCGGATAAAGAACTTTAATGCTCACGTATCACGAAAAGTGAAAAGTTCACAATTCATAGAGTTTTAATTTGATATTTTCACAGGTCACGAAAATTAAAACACTTAATCCCCCATCAAGCAAAAAAACAAAAACCCTTTCGCCACCTCTACAAAGCATTCGTTAATTGTTCTTTCCCTCCCTAGTTAGTTGGAAAATGATCTTACTGGGCAAATCTAGAAGGGGTAGTGAGCAGACTATTATTATTTCTGCTGGCCAGCACTCCCTGATAAAAATATAATCAGGTGTGTCACCTAAACTGGATGAACCCTTCAATCTTTGATATTTACCTGTAATAAAACTTTTAATCTGTCCAAAGGAGCAGTCGCTGTCCTTGACACTGGAATGAAATAAATTTAAAAGAGGAATAACACTTCGCTTGTTGAAATCTGAAAAGTATCCTTGCAAAAATAAAAAAAAAAAACAGGTAAATAAATTGAAACCAACTATGGGCTAGCTGGCATGGAGCTAACTGCAAGCAAACCAAGGTGCATTTAAGGGGTTGACTCTGTACACCCTAACATCAGTATGCAGATTCTCCATTCTGTTCTCTCTGTGTTTCCCCTGGTGCTGACTAGGGGAATTTGTTGAGCAATCGGGAGCTTCTTTAGTTGGCCATCAATTCCTTTACTCCTATTACCTTAACCCTTTCACTGCCAAGATCTCATAAGAAATTCTCCTTACTGTCTGCCTCACAATTCTTATGATGTTAGTTTGGAGAATTTGGTGTTGGATCAACTGATGATCCCCTGATTTTCTTTTTTTCCATATTCTCATTTCTTTTCTGCTTGATATTGTATTGATCTTGTAAGGAGAAGTTCTTTCTGGGTCACTCATGGGGGTTAAAGGTTAATGATTAATTCAATACTTTCAGTGGAAATTCCTTGACTCAAAGGCCTAGTCTAGACAAGCCCTGGTTTCACTCACCAACTCCTGCTCCCCCCCCTGCCACTAGCTGTCTCCACCACATTCCTGACACTTTTTCTTCCTCTGTGAATTCATCTGGAACAGTCATATCCTCCCCAATATCAATAACCTACAGATATCAAAGATAAATGACATATTAAAAAAAAAAACTAATAATTAAATGATAATTAATATCTACAGCAGAAAGAAGCCATACAAAAGAACCATTCAGGAGAGTCTAACACCAATTTAGGAAAAGTTCAAGCACAGATGCTTTGTTGATTTTCTAAGGAAAAATTCATTTTTGTTTGCTCCTATCAGTAAAGGTTGAAACACCGATGAACTGTAGGGTCTACAAAACTTAAAGCATTCACTTTGACAAAGGGATAAAGCTAAAAACATCAGCTTTGAAACTCGTTATTGTGGCCAGTTTACATTTTATCAACTCAGTTGATACAACCAAAATTACCTAATTAAACCAACATAACCTTGTCACTCACAGGAATGACCAACACTCTTCTACCAACAAAATTCACAGAATGTCACAGAGACCAAAAGTATAGGATGAGACCTCTAAGCAAACAACAACAATTTCTAGCAGTCAGATGTAGGGGAGTAAATGTAAAGACCGAGAAAATGAAAAGGTCAATCAACTTACATTTGAATGTCTCCAGAACTGAATGATGTCATGCATACTGTGGCCACTGGGATTCAACAGGTGATATTCCCTCCATTCTTTCCAATTAACTTTAAGGGTTTTGTCTTTGTCCATGCTGATGATTTTAAAAGGCAAAGTGTTTCTAAAGTAAGATCTATAAAGACTATACTGTACAGCATGATCTTTCAGGTGAGAGTAGACCTGAAGAGGATTGTTTTAAATGACTAGTGGTTCAAATGTTTCTCACAGCATCTGCCGACAAAAGCCGTGTTCAGCTCTACCCTCATCTAGGCAACAGGGGTTTCAGTAGAAGCTGCCAGCTGGGTTACTAGCAGTTTACTGCAGCTTATACAAGACCTTTTACAGCTGTCTGTTTCGCTTGTGAGCAGGCTCTTGTGTTTGTGTTTAGCCTTTTGGCCCTTTTCAGTGTACAGCTGCCTAGTACTCCATTGGCAGTAGCTTATCCCTTTCACTTCCAAGTTCTTCTTAGTAATTCTTCTTAGTGTCTGCTATACAATTCTTATGATACAAGTTTGGAGAATTTGGTATAGGATCAACTAATAATCCCCTAGTTGATATTTTTCTTTATTTTCATCACTTGTCTGCTTGACATTGTATTTCTGCTGTAAGGAGAAAATCTGTCTTGGTCACTCATGGGAGTTAAAGAGAAAAAGGAAGGCATTAAAACCCCTGGACTACTACATTTCATGACTGCATGGTACTTATGTGCCTCCCACAACAAGAGCACATCTCTTAAGTTTTAGAGCTCGAGACAACTTTTGTATTTCCCTAACTTGAAAAAAAATGTAGGCAGACTAATAAATTTTGATGTGGCAAGTGTCAATATCTTTCATTTCAATATCACAAAATGTTATTCAACCTTTCTTCACTCGAAATTATCCGTGCATCTTTTGAGCCAAAAACCAAAGAGAAATTTCCAATGTGAGCAATTATAATTTCAAGGATAACATCTCAATTAGTGTCTAAACTAAGCAATGCTGTCAATAAATGTTTTACCTTTTCAATAACAAGTCCACTTCCTGGTCTGTTACTTTAACATCCATAGCCTCAAAAGCTTTCTTAAGTTCTGTTTTATCCACACATCCTGGCCAGAAGACAATAAGTCTAATGAAACCTTTACCCCCACATACATACCTCTCACTAACTGAGTTCAAGGTGTGCACTATAAGCTATGAAACAAGCTTTTCCCAAAGTGAATTTATAGCCCAAGCATGAAATGTGCAAGCAACACATCCATGCAAAGAAAAAAAAACATGGTTCTGTAACTTACAGTGTGGACCGAGAACACAAAGTTAGTGAGATATGTATGATATCTGGGTTAATATGGAGGGGCAGGATTTCAATTCAACAAACTCTTGAATTTGGCCCACTGTACTGTGAAATACAGTTTGGTGAATCAACCAATCATAGTGTATATCCTAACTCAGATATGTAATAAATAATATGATACCTTTGCACTTAATACGTAGGAGTTGCATCACAGTTACAGCACATTGAAAAATTTCTCCTCAATCAGGCTTTTCATTAAGAAATGTTGTAGTGAAAAAAAGTGTAAACTAACAGGAGAATATTCTTATCTGAATGAAAAAAGATCTGCGGCCATTGAAATTTAGCTGTTTTTTTTTTTTGACATGGTAGAATTCTCTGATGTCCAAAGCCAAATATTAAACACCTTCCCAAATGTAAATGTCTCAAGCTCATCAACTACAGTCCATGTTAACACTTGACCACCCTGTTCTATTTTTGTTTCTTTCCTTCAGTGTGGTAAACCCTCTCAAAAATCATTCTTTTAAACTTTCCTTCTGCTGAAGAACAATTCTCTATTACTCTAAAAAGGCCTTATAATATTGTGATGTAGCTCCCAAAATTATACATCAATACTAAAGAGAAAATCAGATTTCTTAATTTTTTTTCTACTGCACCAGAATCTTAAGTAAGAAGAAAGTTGTAAAGACTGAAGGAATTACATAGACTGCTTTAGGAGAAAAAGCATTCATTTCTTATGAGATAAAAAAAAGTTCTGTTTCCTAAAAAATTCTTATCCCTTTTACATGTAGGCACTTTACATTAACAATAAATTTATTGATATTAGTTACCACTGCCATCTTGATCAATAGACTGGAAAACTATCCACAGTTTTTTCTGATGGTCGGTCACATATTTGACAAACTCTTCAAATGACATCTGCCCATCAAGATTCTGATCACCAAGGTTCATTATTTGCTGAAATGGACATCACAAAATGTACTATGAGCCTTATTATCTAACGGCCAAGAAATGCATTAAAAACGAAAAAAGGAAAAAAAAGGACAACAATTAGTATCCAGAGGAATATTATCTTAGACAGGTGTAACTAAATTAAAAGCAGATAAGTTTACTTTTTTAATTTATTCAGTTTGCTGGTGAGTACAATCTAGTTTCCATGTGATACAAGTGTCCCCAACACCCCAATCTTTCCAGAGCAAACATCTGAGTGGAATAAGCTACAGCTGATCATTCTGAAGACAGTTTTATACTTGAGATTTATATATATTGGCATAGGCTTAAATATATCATAATTATATAGTTTCCATTCAATGTGACCGAGGGATTCTACTGGATCTCAACACTAGGTTAGCCCTCATGTGGTCTGTATATATAGTTCCACAAGTTTTTTTTTAAACACTTTTTCCTATTTTCTTTAATTCTTGTTCTGTCGCAACAATTTTTTTCTTAGATTTTCTACTTATTGGTTATTTTCTGCCTAATTGTAGGCAACACAGATAAAAAAGAAGATGATGCTTACCATAACAATACAAAAAAAATAGTCCATAGAGGCTTTGACAGTAAAATTTGATAAAAATATGATTCCAACCCAACTTTACAGCTTAGAGAGAAACTTCCATCAAGTTTTTTTGAGTAAAGGAGGACTTATTAAATGGAGAATAAAAGAAATACATTAGATAAAAGATATCCTCGCAACAGATTAAATTGTACCTTGGTAGTTGTTTTTGTTTCTGTCTGTTATGAACTTCAAGATGTCATTTCAATCACCTTAAAGTTCAAACTTTCATCGTTTTCTTATGTGCTACAACTTCTAACATTTTTCTGCAAAGTAATCAATTAATTTTTGTCTCTGATAAAAAGGAGACTAAGGCAAAAACCTAAAAGATATGTTTTTTGGATAACAAGAATTCTTGCAAGATAAAACCATAAAACCACTTAATTTAATAGCTGAGAACTTGAGCATTCATCTGTAATTCCCAGTTAACTATAAATTATGACATTTAATAGAGTTGGAAATGTGTTCCAGAAAGAATTTTTACATCCCTGACACTACAATTACTCGCACTTACACTCAGATAGAGATTGCAGCAGATTAGAGCTTCTATGATAGCTAATAAACACGATGACTATGTATATTTTTAACTTGTTTTTTATTTATACATTTTACATCATCCTACTTTTATTTAATTTATTTTAGGCAGGTCCACATCAGCTTTTTGCTGCCACTGTATGTAACTTAACCTGCTTTACCAAATAAATGTATGTATGTATGTATGTATGTATATATTGTGGGAGGAAAAAGACAAGTAAACTACAAGTTCATCCCTACAAGCCTGTTTCGTGGTCGCCCACTCCTCAGGGGATTTTCCCTGATGAGATCCCCTGATGAGTGGGTGACCACGAAACAGGCTTGTAGGGATGAACTTGTAGTTTACTTGTCTTTTTCCTCCCACAATATATACTTCACTCTACTTCTATGTATTGAGCACTGTTCTACGAAAATCAAGTCACACTTTATGTATGTATGTATGTATGTATGTATGTATGTATATATGTATATATGAAAATTCAAAATATCTATCAAGTAGAAACAAAATTGCATATGATCTGACAGATGTGTTTGTCTTAAATTGTAAGTCTGAAGCAGAACTACCTTTCACAAGCTTACATCTCAGTAGGAAACACTTCTAGGAATGTGTGAATAATCTTCCAGAATAAGACATACGGTTCAGAGATGTTTACCTTAATTAATTGTGTACATAGTAGGTGAATGTAAATTTTCCTTCATGTTAGATGAAGTGGAATGCACAAGCACAAGTGCAGGGAACTATACAAAATCAATAATAGTTACGCCTTTTTCCGCAAATTAAGTAAAATGCAAATTCACTTGAATTCTAGCGTGAAATAGTCAAGGATCGTACAGATTTATTTCTATTGCTGGGGTAAATTTCCGGTCTGTTTGATAGTTTGCCATAAATCGTCACTAAACGACCAAAATGAATCGTTGTACAATTTAAAGGAAAGTGCACAAAATTGAAAAGCAAACTACTTGATTATACACTTTTCACCAAACATTATAATTTAGACCGGGTAAAATATATTCAAATTGAGCCAAGTAATTTGCATCTCAACCGAAACAACTGCAAACCAATATTTCGTGAACGCTATTTCACCTTCAGATTAGATTTAAGATCGGTGAAATTCATAAATATAAATCTTTACACGACAAAAAAGAAGAATAACGCAGAAACATAGATGCTCCCACTTGATTGTGGACAAAACGTTTTTAACATGAACTTTTAATTAATTTCTGGATGTTTTTATTCTAATTTGTACCCACCTGAGCTTGGCCGGCCTTGTATCTTGACCCATGCAGAGTTTTCAGTCCTTCCGCAAGTTCGTTTAGGTCTATTCTTCCATCATTGTTCTTGTCGAGCTTCTTAAACAAATCCTCTACTTCTTCGTGATCCATTTGGTAACTTTTGTCGTGATTCTTATCTAATTCATCCCCATCCAATTCCATGTTTACAACTTCGAAACCATGATGGTGGCTGTGAAGCTCGGGCTCTGTGGCCAGGCCTTGGCACATTTTAATTTGATTAAGCAATCTGAGCAAATACTTACAGACTTTCCATTTCGCAATTAAGAAAGACGCTCAAATGTCATGAAGAAAAGCTCACGCTGCCTTTAACAAGGCATAGAGCATCGTGGTCAAAATCATCACAAAAAGGGAGGACATACAGAGTAAGTATGATTTATGGGAAGGGAAGTGATAAGTAATTTAAGTAGCATCATTAATGTATATCGTAATTACTCTCTCAGGAGCCCACTAGGGTAATGGGCCCATGATTCTCTCTTAACTCTATATCGCTCTTATGTTTTAAAACCGAAAACTGCATGCAAAACCGTCTTAACCGATAAATTTTCACATCCCAGTTATCAAAGCCCTAATCGATGCGACACAGGGGTGACAAGTGGAGCATACAGAGATTTTGTGGCTATTTGAGATCAGTGGAGGCGCATAATAACGCCGCTCACCAAGGGAACCCGGAATTCAAATAGGAAAAACCGAAAAATCCTATCGGATGCATTTGATTGTTTTTGACGAAAACCAATAGCCAAAAGAATGAAAATCCGCAAATCTCAATGAAAACAAAAACGAAAAACCGAAGTTTTCAGGTACAAAAACCGAAAAACCGATTTGAAAATGTTCGCCAAAACCGCTAAACCCAAAATCGCAATGCCCCCTCCTTAGACAGAAAAAGGCTGAATTCAGCGAAGTTCGCGGACTAAAACAGTCATTTTGCAGTCAGTTCTTGGAGTAGGCTTTGCTAAAATAGAAAAACAGATTTTCCTTGCCGATGGGTTAATCTAGCTTTATTGTCATACTTTGGGAAATTGAACAAGACGTTGTAAACTTTTACTTTCCAAAACTAGGCTTTTTGGGAACTTTTAGTACGAAAAGAAACCTTTATTAAGATTCGGTCTTACTTTTCTTCAATAAGAAGTAGCAATCACTCATTACTGAAGCCGCTTATCAAATATACACGTCTTTCCCAAGTATGGGCGTTGTTGTGTCTGAATTAAAGGACAAAAAGTTATAAACTTGAAGGATTGAAAATCCTCGGTTTAAAGTTCGGGCTTGTTCCGAGTCAAGTCTTTGTCTTATCGTATAACAATGGTTGCCATGGATGAGCAATAGGCAGGAAAACTTCATTTATGAAATGATGATAATGGTCTTTATTGAGGATATCAATTTCACTAGTGATAAGTGATTTACAAAAGAGTCCTCAAATATGCGGTCACCTGCATCAATAGCTTACAGTTTATAATCCGGCACGCAATCGATGACGCGCAAATTTGAGAGAAAACTTGTTGCTTGCGCGTGAAAAGAAAGAAGCCTGAACCCTAATACAAAAATGACTGAGGAAAATGTTCATAATTTGGGCCAGGAGCTTTTTTCAGAGCTCAAAAAACCCAGGTCCAACCTTTACTTCTTCATATGGTTGTGCCATTTGTTGATGGTGACGATCATAACTTTTCCCTGAAAATAGACGGGAATCTTTTATGGAGGAAGATGGAAGGGAGTTAAGAATTAAGTCGTTTATAGTTTTTTAAGCTAACTTGCGAGTGATCGTTCATCAACTTAAG
>NC_142522.1:27855951-27885951 GCF_964205215.1 Stylophora pistillata
CTACACCTAATGTGGGATTGTAATTTACACGTCGAGCAGTCGAGGGCTCGGTGAGTTCTTGCTACCGATTTGCCACATACTGAACAGGGATTTCTAATAACACCTTGGTTCAGTTCAACATCTCCTGCTCTGATAATTTCCACGTTAAATGTAGCATTTGAATTGAAGTAATATGCTACCTTTCCTTTTGAACACCTCCACTTTAAGTGGGTTTTGATCGCATGCCTTCTCGTTTCGTCTGTTACTGGTATTCTTTGCTGCACTTTGCTGCTGCATTTCGTAAGGAATTCCTTGCTGAAATTGTCCTCTAAAACTGTGGAGCCTGACAGCGGAGTCTTAAAATTGTCGTTAGCTCTTTTGGATGCTACAGTCTGATAGCTCAATACAAGCGCAACTATCAGAGCGAAGAGTCTGACATCCGCCATATTGCTTTTTTTCTGAAGAGAATCGTTACATTATTTGACGCCATTTACAATTCGAGCCAAGGTCATGATGCAAGAGATGTGGGTGGCAGGACTTGAATGGGACGAGTTATGCCCAAGGGAGTTGATCCACAAGTCTCAAGAATGGTTCGGTGAGTTAGAAGAGTTACCAACGATCAAGATTCCCAGATGTTTACGGTTTGGCCAAGAAGAAGTTTTGCTGTCAGAAACCTTACATACCTTCGTAGACGCGTCACAAGATGCATATGGTGCTGTTGTCTATTCGAGGGTTATCTACAAGAGTGGATTAGTATCCAGTCGACTAGTTGCAGCCAAGTCAAGAGTAGCACCACTAGCGGCAACAAGTATACCTCGTTTGGAGCTGATAGCAGTAATCCTAGGCCTAAAGTTGACCGAGTCAATTTCCAGAGTTTACATCGGGGCATTGGGTCAAGCAGTCTTCTGGTCCGATAGCATGAATGTCCTGTGGTGGATAAAGGTAGAAGTCGGAGATATAAACCTTTCGTAGCAAATCGAGTGGGAGAAATTCAAAGCCTAACAGATCCCAAGCAGTGGCGTTTCGTGCCAACCAAAGAGAATCCTGCTGACTTTACCGCGAGGGGTATGAGAGTATCAGACATGGCTAAGGAGAGAAAGTGGTGGAGTGGCCCAGATTCCCTTCCAAAGGAAGAGTCAGACTGGCCTAAGAATCAAATTGACACCGAAAAGGTTTCGGAAGCAACGGAAATCAAGAAAGCAACTCCAGGAAGTTCACAGACAGCCCGAAATAACGAAGATTGGACAGTGACTTCACTTCATAAAGATGGTCAGCTATGGCGTCTCGATCCAAAACGTTTCTCAAGTTGGACAAAGTTAATAAGAATTCAAGCATGGGTTCATCGTTTCGTAGATAACTGTAGAAGTCCCAAAAGAGAGAGAGGAGACTTAAACGTGGAGGAGATCTTAGATGCTGCAATTCAAGTGATTAAAGGTGCACAGAGGAAGGCATTTCCCAATGAGTATTTGGCACTTCACCGACAACGAAAGTTACCAAAAAAGAGCAAGTTGCTCGGCTTACAACCATGGTTAGACGAGGAAGGCCAAATGAGGTGCGCCTTAGGTATGCAGAATTTCTACCACAGGATGCCCGTTTCCCGGGATAATCTTGCCTCGAAAGAGCTATGTGACGAAGCTCATTGTCAAACATTATCACGAAAAAGACAATCACGCGGGTGGAACGAATCAATTGCTGGCGGCTTAATCAACACGCTTCTGGATCATTTCTGGTCGTGAAGAAATTCGGGAGTGGGAAAAGAAGAACTCCTTAGGCCTGTTACCAAGTTATGCCAGCTCGAACTGTTATGAACGGACTTGAAGATAATCGAGATGAGGATGAATACTTTCAGAAACTTCTAGACAGTTTAGTAGTGACTCCGAAGGCGGTATTATCATCGGTATTATCGTTTTATTGATATGCCATGTCATATCAACGTGGGGGAGAATAAGCAGGAGACAATTGCGCTAATTAGTGTGTGAACAGGAGACAATCGCGTTAATCAGTAGGATCATGGCGTTCATTAGAATTCTTTGCACTACGTGATCCTTTTGCGCTATTCGTGATCGACCATTTTCGTATATATTAGTTATAGTTTAGTATTCTGTTCGTATTAAGTTTTCTTCATTCCTCGGAGAGTGTGGTTTGCTTAAGGTTTGGTCTTTTAATCGAGTGAAATAGAATAACATGTTTTTCTGGTGAACAATGGCATCGTCACACAGTTGAAGGAAACGCAAAATCAACCACGAAATCAGATCCTGAAACTCCTGGCTGCAGTGGAAGAGCAAGCAGTCAACTTGTATAAGCAGCAGACAGACTTGCAGAAGGACAAACACAAAGTCAAGGATTTCTGCGATATAACTGATCGTGAGAAAAAGGGAAACTTTAAAAAATACAGTAAATTTATCCGACGAAGGGCTACTGCCGTCGAATCGTCAGCTCTGAAACTCTTTACAGTGGCCAATTAACCTCGTCAATTTAGTTGATAAAACCCAACCTACCCGCCGTTAAACTCCCTCCCCCCCCCCCCCACTGACGGAGCACTACAGTTTCGTTAGAAACTTACCGCCCTTGTTCATTTCAAAGTTATTCCATATATGCTTTATTTGACTGAGCGATAAACTAATATGTTCTAAACTGTGTTCACCACTTTCATCAGTAAGGAAAATAACAGAAAAAAATTTTCTAGATGGAATAACAACACAGTTGCTACGGTTACTACCTCTTGTATAAGGCATGTTCCAATTCCAATTCGATCTGGAACAGTGGACAAGAATAGCCACCCAGTGGATGTCCATTGTTAAATCATTTATTTATTTATTTATTTATGTTGTCTTACCGAAAACAAACGACTGTATTGAGAATTACTTTTACTAAATGACAAAGAATTGTCCTCGTGGGCTGTCTCAGCTTCGTGATGGTGGTGTGAGGTGTAACGAATTCGCTCGTTTTATTAATTTAGGTTGTTATGTTCCTGAACTTTCACTCAACAAAGCGAGCACTGTGATCGGTTAATTCTTGATCACGTGCCCCTGATCAAATTCAAACGTATCCCGACCAGGATACAATTGCGCAGTCGTTGCCCGCGCGCCGAATACAACAGCTTGTTTTAGCCATATGATTATTGAAGGGAAAGTCTAAATACATAACAAAGCACTTAATGTATAGTCCCTTGGGAAACTAGTTAGTTTTGTTTTCCCTCGAGTCCTGATGTTTGTCGGGAAACATCAGGACTCGAGGGAAAACAAAACTCCATTAAGTGTATATTATTTTCATGTTCTTAAAAGGTCCCAGTCGTGCCTCTCCATTGAAACAATTTGCTCCTTGTGTGCTTTCATTTAATTCTATTTTTTTGAGAGGGAGGGAATTCCATTTTTAGTCGAAGATCACATACATGGTCTTCAGAGCCACGCGAAGACAGAAAAAAGGTGTTATTGAAGAATTATTTTCATGTGAATGGCCTTGGTCAATACATCGCTTAAGCTTCTCTGACATGGTCAGCAAACAGTGTTCAATTCGTCTGGGAGGGGTCAATTTTTTTCAGACGGGATCATAGGAGGTTTTTGGGATCACCGATCAAAATTATCCAAAATTTCGGGATCATGGATCACAAAATATGGATAAAAATTGGTAGCAATGTGTAATCCACATACCACGTTAACGTTATGACTTTGATTGCTGGGTTAGTGGTGTCACAATATATCCCACGAAAGCCTCTGAGGTAGTAGCTAGTAGGCAGGCCTGGGCTTTCGGGGAACGGGGGATTTTTCGCACCCGCACGCCTATGACTACAAACGGACGCTAAGGCTTAGTTTATACGTCGCGCTACAGTCGAATTTAATTCAGACGAATTTAATTCAAGGTCCCACAGTAATTAAATTCGACGATAGCGCGACGTCTAAAACGAATTGAATTCGTCTGGTAAATTAAATTCGTCCTTGACGTTTTATCCGTCTTGGTAAGACGGATAAAATGTAGATAACGCGTCTTCAGTTTTAACGTCGCATTAGCGTCGCGTCGAATGAAATGCATACATTTTCTTAATTTATTTTGGCGAGCCCGCAGCGACCTGTGACGAGCTTTTCGAGTGACACCTGAACAGAGACACTGCATTTGGGAAGAGAACTAAATTTGACCGTATTGATTTCGACGCATAAAACCACGCCACGATTTATGTCGACAGAACGACGAATTTAATGGAATTAAATTCGTCTGAATTAAATTCGACTGTAGAGCGACGTATAAACTAGGCCTAACACAGCATATAGGGATGCAGGCACCGTCATGGTGCAGATTTTCCTCGAACACTTGAATCATTCAACTGATGCATTCCTCTCTCCATTTTGAACTGAGTCCCTCTATGACCTTAAATTTATGATAATTAAAAAAATAAATAAATAAAGAAGACCGGACTGACAAGTTTAATGACTGGGTTCGATCGAGCAGAGGCGGGAAAAATAACAGCTTTATGATTGGCCAAGATTATGAAGGAGTAGCCAGTCTTTCTTGTTATTGAACGCCTGACTTTTTCTGGGCACGCAGTTCTTTCGATGTGTGCTTCTAATGCGTGTTTCGTATACATGGTGTTTTTGAAATTTTTCGTGTACTTATGTTAACTGCAGTTTGATTTCAAGCGACAGATGTGGCGCCTAGCTAAAGTTTTAAAAGACACGAGACTGATCGTGAAAGATCGCTCCTCTTCCTATCTTTGGAAGGCTGTTCGCAACGAATCAGGCACCTCTTCAGATGTGAAAGAAGTTCCCTATAATACTTTGAAGGTAATGTCGAGCGATCACTACAACTCAATCCAAACTGTTTTTTTTTCTGGTGAACAAGTATCAGACATTAAACATATAGGCCATTTTCGCAAAAATACATTGAGCCCGAATTGATCAACTAACATATGTTATTTACCAATTCGAAAGTCTGTACTAGGAAAAACTGTGCCCTTACGTCTTGGATACCGCCCGAGACTGTAGGTCGAGGACGGTGACCATCACGACGATCTTCTTCTTTTTTAAAAAAAAAAAAAAAAAATCCAATGACGATTTTTAAAATCTTCGAAGACTTGCCGCTGTTCAGTTTTGAATGTTACAGAAAGTCATTGTGATTGATCGAATTGAAATGTATGTTTTGAAGTTGTAAGAGTACTGCTTGTTTTTTTGTTTTTCTCTTTTCTTTTTTTACCGCAAAAATTAAGTCAAAGGAAACGCTTTTTCCAGCTCGGCACAAGGGGTTTTGTTGTGACTTTCCCTCATCGAATTCGTTCGGTTTCTGTTGCGAAATTTGCGGTAGAAATGTCCAAATTCAAGGGATTTGGATAGAATAAGCGATAGTGCATTTAAATTTCGAAGATCTCAAAACATCGCTCAAGGTTTCTCAAAAGAACAGAATGTTTTATTGCCTTGATTCAGACATTAAATGAATGAGGGTCACCTTGAGTAAGTAAATGTAATTGTTAAGTGCACTACCTCCCATTTTAAGTTTCTGAGGTACTTTATGTGAAGAATTATTAGATTACAAATGGTTGTTAGGATTTATGAATACCGCCCGCTGACGAACTGGGCTATTAAAGGTCTTTTAAAGGTTGAAACACCCACAAATACCAATGATTTGTTGAAAAGACTCTTAAAACTTGCTACATCATACTCTCAAGTCCCAGCAAATTCCAAATATCTTTGTTTAGTTTTAAGTTTACTAATATATCTATGTTATGGTAGTTCATTGGGTGCTTTTACTTTGATTCATTGTGGGACAAACTAGACTTTAATGTTAGGGGTTATTATATAGCTGGCAGCACTCACAGGCAAGATCAAAAATCAAATTCTTTGAACAGACAGAAGACAAGCGAGCTCCAGACAGTGTCCCAGCAGAAGCTGATGTTGTTATCATTGGTGGAGGTTCTGTTGGATCCAGTACGCTTTACCACTTAACCAAACTTGGGGTAAAAAATGCTGTCTTGTTAGAGCGTGATCAGTTGACATCAGGAACAACCTGGCATAGTGCTGGGTTGGTTTGGAGGTTACGTCCCAGTGATGTGGAAGTGGAATTGCTGGCAGCCACAAGAGTGCTTGCAAGGGATGTCTTGGAACAAGAGACTGGACTTTGGGCTGGATGGAATGAAAATGGAGGATTGTTCATTGCAAACAATAAAGAACGATTGGATGAATACAAAAGGCTCATGACAGTTAGTACCTCTGAGCAATTAGTAATTGATTGTCAAATACCATCGAGATACATCAATTTTTTCTTGACATTGTTCCATGATTGCACTTAAGATGTGCACCCTTATCTCAGCCAATAAGTTGTGATGCAATTAAAACCCTTTAACTCCCAAGATCTGATTATAAATTCTCCTCTCTAGCTGCTACACATTTCCTTGTAAATTGGTTATGAGAATTTGGTGTTCAATCAAGGTAACAACTTCCACCTGATAAGTTTGAGTATTCTTATCACCTGTCTGCTGGACAATCTATGGATATTATAGGGAGATGTTACATGTTAATCACTTCTGGGAGTTAAAAGATGAAAATAAAGAAAAAATTTCTTTTGATGGGGTGCTCATTTCAGTTGAAGGCCGGTATCCATAGGGGCTCATACATTTAGGAATTACTCGCACATAGGAGAGTAATTTCATCACTGGTTCCTTATTTCCTTAGTTCTTTTGGGATAAGCTACCTCCAAAGTCAATCACATGCACAAAGTTGCCAGCGAAAGCCTTCAAATATCTACTCAAAGGAATAAAGTTCCCTGAGGTCTTGGAAATTGATAACCAAAAATGATTTGCCCTAGTAAATAGCATATAGAGGTTGTTATCAACACTAACAGTGTGAAAATAGCATATAGAGGTTGTTATCAACACCAACAGTGTGAAAATAGCAAATGAATGAATATATTTGCTTACCTCTTAGAGAGTTTGTGACATAAGGGTGGTGGGGTCAAGTTATTACTAAAACATGCTATTTGATCATTATGAAATGTAACAAGGTTGAAAAATTATCCCAAGTGCTTGGATGCTAACTAGTTGGCTATTTACAAACTTGAGACCTCGTGGTGGCATTCACAGCACTTACAATGCCTCCTTTGAAATTGAACAAGAAATGAAAAAGATTTTTTACATTTGTTTCCTAAACAGCTTGGAAAGGTTTATGGTGTTGAATCATTTGTTCTGAGTCCCAAAGAGTCCAAAGAACTTTATCCACTGCTGAATGTGGATGACTTGTATGGAACCCTCCACAGTCCTGGTGATGGAACCATTGATCCTGCCAGTTGGGCTACTTCACTTACAAGAGCAGCCATAAAGAATGGTGCTAAGGTATTGAATAATGTAGTAAAAAAAATTGACTATTTTAGGTAAGAATATCTGATTGTGTAGCCATGCACTCATTTTTGGGTAAGACACTTAAATCTTTTATAAACTAAAATACCATCCTAAATTACTAGGAAAGTTTCCAACTTTTGCGTCCAATAATGTTGCATGGTTTTATTACATGTTGACAGTTACTTTAGTCAAGGTGATTAACTATAGTCTCTTTTGACAGATTGTGATGCTATTCCTCCCCAAGGGATGAAGTCACCTAGAAACATGACAAATCATTTTTTATATATCTCCTCAGGGTGAATCATCACAATATGTTTTGATACTAAAACCTTTTAATTTGTAGGTGTTTGAAAACTGCGCTGTTACTGGAATTCAAACAGAAGTCAGTGACTTGGGAATTAAACGAGTTTCTGCAGTAGAGACTCCAAGCGGTACCATCAAAACAAACTGTGTTGTCAACTGTGCAGGGGTGTGGTCACCATATGTTGGTTCTTTGTGTGGTGTCAGTGTCCCTCTGGTTGCTATGTACCATGCATACGTTGTAACAGAGAGGATCGAGGGAATTCAGAACATGCCTAACGTCAGAGATCATGATGCCTCAGTTTATCTCAAGCTCCAGGGAGATGGCTTGTCTGTTGGTGGATATGAGCATAATCCAGTATTCTGGGATGAGGTAGGGAAGGGTTCTTTTTATTATTACTAGCACAATGGTTATCCCACAAGAGTTTGTATCAAAAGGTTTAAAGTTATTGCAAAAGTTACAGTGTAATTGAACTGGAAAGAGCAGAATTTTGTCCTGTCAGTTATTTCTTATACTTGACCCACTAGTAGGACTTGGATTTGGCCATCTTCACTCCTGCTGGCATAAGGCATCAACCATGGATCTCCACAAGGCTCTGTTTGGCTGCTTTTTTTGTGTCTTCCCAAATGATGTTATTTTAGTTTAGCTTATCTTGGACAGGGTTCCTCCAAGACTGCATGGCCTCCAAAGCAGTCTTGAAGGCACATTGTGCAATACTTAGTGGGACTTGCTGACAGTAAAATTTATAGCTGGGGAGTATAAGGCATCAACCATTGACCTCCACAAGACCCTATTTTGCTGCTCTTTTTGCCTCTCCTCAGATGATGTCATTTTAGTCTAGTAGATCTTGGACAGGGCTCCTTCAAGACTGCTTTGGATGCATGGCCTCCAAAGCAGTCTTGAAAGCACATCGTGCAATACTTAGTGGGACTCACTGTCTGTAAAATTTATAGATCTCTCTAAGCTTTGTAATGTTTCTTTCAGGTCAGCAATAAATTTGCATTTTCTCTATTTGATCTTGACTGGGACATATTCAGTGCTCATATTGAGGGTGCATGCAACAGAGTCCCAGTCATAGCGGAAACGGGTGTCAAATCTACTGTCTGTGGACCTGAATCATTTACTGCTGATCATAAACCACTGATGGGGGAAGCTCCAGAGCTTCGTGGCTTTTACCATGGCTGCGGATTCAATTCTGCAGGTATCATGCTTGCTGGAGGGTGTGGCCAAGAGCTGGCACGTTGGGTGGTTCATGGTCACCCTGAACTTGATATGTATGGATATGATATCAGGTAACTGCACACAATAGCTTAACAATTCTAGAACAAATATTTAATTGAGATACAATGAATATATGAAGATCATATATTTTGAACTGCGGTATTAGATACGTATGACACACGATCCTCGCAGTAGATAGCACTATTTAAGCAATAGCGAAAATCAGACCTGAAAAAAATCAGGCCTGTATGGGACTCGAACCACTGACCTCTGCGATACTAGTGCAGCACTCTACCAATTGAGCTAACAAGCCAACTGGGAACAGGCCGTTAAGTTGATTCATAATAAACCCGTGAAAGTGATAAATGAGATACAATGAATATATGAAGATCATATATTTTGAACTGCGGTATTAGATACGTATGATGCACGATCCTTGCAGTAGATAGCGCTATTTAAGCAATAGCGAAAATCAGACCTGAAAAAATCAGGCCTGTACGGGACTCGAACCACTGACCTGATCATACGTATCTAATACCGCAGTTCAAAATATATGATCTTCATATATTCATTGTATCTCATTTATCACTTTCATGGGTTTATTATGAATCAACTTAACGGCCTGCTCCCAGTTGGCTTGTTAGCTCAATTGGTAGAGCGCTGCACTAGTATCGCAGAGGTCAGTGGTTCAAGTCCCGTACAGGCCAGATTTTTTTCAGGTCTGATTTTCGCTATTGCTTAAATAGCGCTGTCTACTGCGAGGATCTTGCATCATGCGTAAATATTTAATTAGGGCTTGGTCTCTCAAAATTTAGATTACATTATCCCCCTAATAAATAATTTTCATTTACTTAGCAGTAATTTTTATCCATTTGATTTGAGTCCATTGTCTGTAGAGTGCGTTCTGAGCGAGTTTTAATATGTTAGAAACTGCTCTAGAAATAAACCATGAATAACTTATGGAATAGTTGAATTTTTTCTGATTCATCCATTGATTGTTGTATAATCTACCATTAACAAAGCTGTGGTCTAGCAGCGCCCGGTGACCCCTGGCGCCTTACTTTTGCTCTTGGTGACTCAGGAATTTTAGTTTTTTCATACAAGGTATATGCTGGGCGCCCTGGATTTCACGGTTTCAAAGCACTGGGCTCCTTTCAATTTTCCTTAGAGCACAGCCTTGCATTTAACCTTAAAAAAAACTGAAAACAAGAGGACTCTAATGCTGATTTTTAAGTCCTGATTATGAGTTAGTAAGAATTTTTACACATGCTCGTATTTATCTCTTAAGGCGCTTCCATTCATCTATAACACCTAATCAGAAATGGCTTAGAGAAAGAAGTCACGAGTCCTATGCAAAGAACTATTCCATGCTTTTCCCACACGATGAGCCCCTCGCTTCCAGAAACATGCGATGTGATCCTTTTCATCAGGTAATGTGTAACTTTTTTGTGATTCAAACAAATCATGCAAGCCATTAAATGGAAAACCAGCTGAGGAGAATTGAAGCCATGAATTTTCTTGGAGAGTTTTAACCTTTAGCAAACAATTTGATTTAACATTTTAGATTTTACACTGTGCCTCATTTTATTATTAACCTATTGAAATCCAGTGCACACGTATGCACCCATGTGGACCCACACCCTTTTTGAGCCCTGGAGCACGACTTTGAGCACATACTTGAACAGGTTGAAAATATCTTACAAATGATACCAGAATGAGTGCAATTGAGTGAAGGGGATTGGAGAAATAGCCAAGAAAACCATGTAACTTTGACCTGAAAATCTGCACGAAAATCTTGTTCCTTTACTCACCTACCTTTCTGAGCATGTGGTTTGAAAATAATGAGTAGTTTCCTAAAAAATCTCTACACCAAAATGAAGCCTACTAAATTTTCAGCAATTGAGGAGAAACTTCAGGCAAGGAGAGGGGAAAAAAAGGGCAGGAGAAAGAGAGAAAAGTAAAAGTCGTAAGTGGGGCATTACTTTTCAACCCAAAATCTCAAAATTTTGCTTTCTGTGCGTGCCCAAGATTTTCAGGCCGCCATTTTGCATTTGGATCAAAAGGTCGTCGAGTGTATGAGCTTTCAATGGGTTTTTGGTAAGTTTTAGCTATTAAAACCACAACAGTGACCCGAAATCTGCTCGACTAGCTTCAAAACACAGTTTTTCACAAAAGCTGCGGCCATTAATGGGTTAAGGTATACCACAAAAGATTTTAGCCTTTATAACCAATGGTACAAGAATGGTGAAATGATATGAATGACAGTTGGAATATTTGTACCTGTAAATTGAGTGAGTAATCCTATCTGAGGTTCAACTTTTGATTCCAGGTTCTGTTAGACAGAGGGTGTGTCTATCAGGAGCGCCATGGCTGGGAAAGACCAGGCTGGTTTGTTCCTAATGAAGTAGCTGAGGTAATCGCGATTTTTTTTCTCAAGTTAATAGTCAAGAGATCTAGAAGCGACCCCCATAATGCCTGGTAGCCAAAGTAATTGAGACAACAGGAAGCAAATTAAAAATTTCATTTCATTTCATTTCTACAGTATATCTCGCATTTTTTATTCAGGGACAAAAGTATTCATATTGTGTCTGGAGAGATAAATGGTAGTGTGCCAGATCTGTGAGATGCTGAGAACCTTTAAAGTTAGAGCACTTGAGACAGAAAGAATTATACACAAAAAACAAGAAGTTCATGACTTATTAAAAAATTTGGAAGAGTTTATCAACAGTTTTTACAATCCCTTATTGTCTAATGTGTGATATTGTGGAACTAATGGCTAGCATTTTGCACTCTTTGTCAAAATGTGAGGGATCAACCACTGACAAGGGTCATTGCACTCAGTCCTCAAGCAAGACTCTTCAAATATCTAAATGCCTCACTTTCTCCACACCCCCCTCCCCATTGGAGTAAAAATGGGTATTAAAAAAATCCTATGGAAACATGGATAAAATGCCACAGGCTCACCAGCAATGCATTGTCATCCCATCCAGGTTCAGGAGGGGAGGTGACAATACTCAGAATGCTTTTCATTCAACTGATTTATTCTTGTTTTTCTCATTACCATGTTTCCACCAATAGCGTAACTCCATTTTCTGCACATAATCCACAATTCTTCCATTCTCACTTTTGAAGGGCCAGTGCTCAAAATATCAGCTTAGAAACTCTTTACTTTGGCCAATTTGCATTTTATTTATAAACTCAGTTGATAAAACCAAATTATTTTGTAATACTCAGAGTTGTTTCATCCTGCAGAGACTAGCAATGAGCTCAGCCAGTATTAGCCATTAAGCTTATATACATGTAAGAGACAGCCCTGCGCATCATCAGTTAGAGTAACTAAGCTGTGTAAAGGTGAAATTAAACTCCTTTCCTTGTTCATCTTCAGGTTAGGGAGTATGACTACTATGGAGCTTATGATGTTAAAGAACACAAAGACTATAAATACAATGAGTTACTGGGTCATGACTACACTTTTGACTTCCCACCACATCACGACATTGTAAGAAACCATTCCAAGTAAAGTATTATTAATATTAGATAATATGATTACCAATATATGATAAGATGATTTTAGTTTGTATGGTTACCTTATCGGGGTGGGGGGCAAGGACCTCAGCTTTAGGAGAGCAGGTTTAAGTTATTATTTTTGCATAGGAGAGGTGATTGTTGGGTGAACCTAACCCACTCATGCAGGATGATGACTGGACAACCCCCCCCAAACTTCATAGCAGCCATATTGTTAGGATAATTGACAATTATTGGATGAGATTGAGTGATAATAGATAATTGATAGTGATAATTATCAAGGCCAAAGTTTTGTGTCGTCTGCAAAAGTCGAAGTCTGAGGTGGATAACGTAAACTGGAGCCTTGATAATTATCGCTATCATGCAAAAACTGAATCCAATAATTGTTTCATTGTGCATATTCCTAAGTGCGCAAAACTATTGTCTGTAGGTATGATGTAAGAGAATGTATAATGATAATAGTTAATTGCCTGTGGGAAGATTTGCCCCTCCCACCTCAAGGGCTAGAAATATGATCTGTCAACCATAGGTTAAAAAATTGTAGCACTATTGTGTGACATATACCATGGCTTGGTGTTTTGTTTCCACAATGTTTAATGAATTTTACTGGATTTCGTTTAAATTGCCAGATTGGAAAGGAATGCCTTGCTTGTAGAGAGAGGGTAGCTGTTTTCAACATGTCCTACTTTGCTAAGTTTTATATGACTGGACCCGATGCACAGAAGGCTACAGACTGGATTTTCACAAATAATATGGCAAAACCCCCAGGTACCCGACAAATTCCCCTACATGCAAGTCTGTTCTCTTTTGAATGTACATGTAGTCTTCATGAAAGTGTGTTGTTCTAACTAAGTTAAGGAGCTATGTTGAGAAATAAGGATCAAAATTTACAAATTTTTCATTAAAGTAAGAGCCAATGGTTTGTAATGTAAGCACTAGAAAAGCTATCTAAGTTTTTGCTGTACAAATAATGACTGTCATTCTTGGCCAGTAAATTCTGTGGAGGCTTTGAAATTCTTTTATTTTACAGCTTTAAGCCAGAAGGTTGGCCAAATTAATATCTATTATTATAATAACTACTAAATATGAACAATTTACAGGACGTACAACTTATACATGTATGACAAACAAAGATGGTGGCACAGAAGCTGACATCACAGTGAGTGTCTTGGAGAATGGTGATGGATCAAGTATCATAAAACCAAAATTTGAGGGTAAGCACTGTAGGATTTAGTTAACATAAATTTTACCTTGAACATTATTTATTGACTCTCTTAATACGGTTTGATTATACTAGATGCAAGAGACAGAAAAGATTGATAGAGGCTTAAAAGAAAAATGTCTAACATGGCTGAAATTTTCCCACTTGTATTTACCTGGTCTCTCTACACTTTGGACTCTTGTTTTCATCTCTTCAATTGCAAAACACTATCAGATTTAGAAATTCACAAACATTGTTTTTTTTTTCCTTTCTTTCTACTGCTTCCTGCTTTTTTTCTCCCCATGTTCATTGCTTCTCCAGCTCTTTGCCTTTTTGCCTTGAGGATTCCAATCCCACCCTGTTAAAAGTTTCTGATTTCATATAGCTGGAAGCTGAATTGCAGAGAATTCAGTGGCATTTTATTCATATTTGACAAGCTTCCTACTCACTGCTAGAATGATGCATCCTGTCCATATAGATAGAGAAATTTTGAGCTTGATCTTTTAATAAAGAAGAGAACAAGTAACTTTTGTTTGTTGTGTGTTACTAAATCTGTACTTATAAAATGTAAGTTTCACCGTCCCAAAGTGATGTAAAACGATAACTTTGTTAGTGAACTGCTATCAGAGAATAATGCAACGCACTAATATATAGATTTAGCCAAGCCTAAAAGTGGAGCTCCCAAGTTTGTAATATTAATGATAACATAAAAGATGTGCATTTGCCAAGACTCGCCTGAGTCACCCCTCCCTTTGTTTTGATAGTCTCCCCCCACCCTACCCGTGCAATCTGAGGGCACGTATGTACGTACACTTGGTCAGTCACATGACAACCAAACGAAAAGAGGTTGACCATATTCCATGGGTATGGGGCTCTGCCCCATGGCGTAGGAGCCCGGTAGAATTGTGTTTGTAGTTATCACATGTGTAATCAATCTTTATTTGTCAGGTGATGGATTCTACATTGGTGTTGGTGGTGGCATTGGTCAGCATGGTTGGTGTCATTTACAAAATATTCTTCAAGACAAACAGTACAATGTTAAGTTTGAAGATCATTCAGAGAAAATGGGCATGTTGAGTGTTCAAGGGCCCAGAAGGTACATATTGACACACCAAAAAAGAAAACCTTATTGTCTAAGATTGCAGTGTGCATTGTTTTGATGTTACGTCTATTTGGGTCTCAGCTCTCTCCATACCCACCCTCTTTCCCAAAAAAAAAATACCTCTAAACTGAAAGTGGTTGGGATTGATTCTTGACACTCTGCCCCTTTCTTCATTTCTCTAAGGGTTCATAACAACAACAAAAAAAAGATTAATGGCTGCTTACATAGGGATTCATAGCCTTTTTCTTAATATTTTACTTGCTGTACTCTTTATTTTCAGTCGCGAGCTGCTTCAGTGCCTGACCTCTGCAGATCTCAGCAATGATGCATTTCCTTTCTCTACGCACAAAATCATCAATGTTTCTGGCCATGATGTTCGTGCCCTGAGAATCACTTTTGTTGGTGAACTTGGTTGGGAGTTGCACATCCCAAATGACTCCTGTATACCTGTTTACAAAGCACTTATGGAAGCTGGTAAAGAGTTTGGTCTTGTCAATGGTGGCTACAGGGCCCTTGACTCACTCAGTGCTGAGAAAGGATATAAACACTGGCACCAGGATCTACGGCATGATGACACCCCACTTGAGGCTGGCATGGGATTTACCTGTAAACTGAAGTCAGGTACCCCGTTCCTTGGGAGAGAAGCTCTTGAAAAACAAAAAGCTGAGGGTCTCAAAAAGAAACTAGTTTGCTTTACTATTGACGAGTAAGTAAATGAACACTAAACTTTATGACTGGTTTTGATTGTGAGAAACGGGAAAAACATTGAATTCTTAGGTTTTATCCCAAGGACTGTTGCATGCCTCTTACTAACCTAGTGCAAGGTCGGCACTGTAAGTCTCTTTTCCACTTGCATTTAGGTTTAGTTTTTTTTTTTTTTGGCTTAGTTAGGTTAGTAAGATATTTATTTAACTAGAAGGGGAAGATTTAAATTCTAACATACTTTTGAACTCATTCTAACTGAGAGATACAATAACACTTAATTCATAGCAACTCCATTTTTGTAAATAAATTGGCATAACTTTCAAATGAAAAAGGCTATTAACTATACAAAGGACTACTACATGTACTCCAAGTGACAAGGCTAAAATAGGGGCAAGGCAGTGAAAAGAGAGTTTAAGTTTCTTACAGAGTGAGTAGTGAAGGGCATTTTATTTTAAATGATTCACTTTCCATAAATGAACAGGGACAAAGAAATTGATGATTTTGTGTCAGTGTGGAATATGTAAAGTCAGAGTTCTCCTAAAGGATCTAAACCTTAGACCTTCAGATTCTGTGGTTGAATGCTGTTCCAACTGAGTCACAGAGAACTCCTGAGTAAGCTTGGCCAAACATTAAGGCCATAAATGCACCATCTCGCATTCTGCTAAGATCAGCAATGTTAAAGATATTACAGGTATGTTTTAGAAAAGACTAAGAAAGAAGGGAAACAGTCACTAAGGTAGTTTGACCATATGATGCTTTGATTTTTTTTTTTAGTCACAAAGCTCTTTTGGGTCTTGAAGCAATTTGGCGAGATGACCAAGTGGTTGGTTTCATCCGAAGAGGAGAGTTTGGATATGCTATTGGCAAAAGCCTGGCTTATGGATATGTGAGAGATCCCAGTGGAAAACCTGTCACAACAGAGTTCTTGAAGACAGGAAAATATACCATTGAATCTATGGGAGAGCTGTTTCCTGCCAAAATACACCTGAAAGCACCATTTGATCCAAAAAATCTTAGAGTACAAGGAATTTATGATGATGAAGCCCTCCCAAGTTAGAGCACTGCTTCCAATTGATTCTGACATCATAAAAAACTTGTGCACAACTTTTGATACTATATTCTAGTTGGTTATCATTTTTTCTTTTTTTCTTTTGTTGTGGGGCATAACAAGAGTGAGTGAAATTGACAATTTCTTGCATACATATGTAGCAAATTTAACTTGTAATATCCAATCAAAATCAAAACTGATTTATAACATAACCAAAGTAAAGCGTGCGCTCTGATTGGTCAATTTAGCGTTCCCCATTTTCCCATGGGTGTACGCTGCTGATGTGAGCAAATGCAAAGACTATTTTTCCGCGCGCGCTTGTTTTTTCTGGTCGCGTAAGATTTGTTAAATAAACGGGAACTCTTTAGCTACAATGTATCAATGTTATGTTATAAAACAAATGGTAAACACCACAGCGTACACTATTGAGTTATGGATGCACTTGGGAGGTTTGCTAAGCACTCAAGAAGCTAGAGTCGCTCTCGGCTATCGCCTCGAGCGACTCTTACGCTTCTTTCGTGCTTAGCAACCTCCCGCGTGCATCCATAACTCAATAGTGTATGCTGTGGTGTTTACCATTTGTTAAGTAGAGTTTTTGTGAATTCCACTTGGTTTCTGACCAAATCCAATGTTATTCTTGTGACTACATACATACACTTTCAACTAATCAAGCGGTGCTAAACCTTTCCATGTTGAGAATTAATGCCTGTTATAACTACATCCAGTAAAGTGGCAGATCAAAGAAGGGCCTCCCTTAAGTTTAGACTGCCGAACTACCTTAAATACTTTTAAAGGTCAACTTTATTAAAGCAGTTCTTTTGTTATGTTTTTCAAGGTCAAAATTCCACTTTGTTAGACTGACTTAGTGTATTACAATGGAGCAATTAGTTATATTTCCTAAAATTGTAAATAGAATATGTGAACATGTTTGCCAGTGTGGAAGGCATCTCTGTCTCTGTACGAGACAAAAAATAATAAGCTGATGAGCTAGTATGGCATAGTTTAGGGTGAAATAAAAGTCAAACAGATAGAAAAAAAAGACTTTTTTTTTTCATTTTACTTCTTTGGTAAAGTATGTTTGGCTTGTACAGCATCATTTAAGAAAAGTGTTCATAAGTAAATGAACTTGACCCAGTTGTTCAAAGGATGGATTACGCTATCCAGTGCATAAACAACCTGGTGGATAAGCAGTAATGTAGCATACTCCACAATCCGCCTGGTAAAGATTTATGTAGTGGATGGCATTATCTACCCTGAACTCTCATAAAGCTACCAGGTAAGAAAAAAAGGAATTTCATTTTACTTCCCTTACTAAAATTGAAAAGGATTAATTTTGTAACTCTGAGGTAAAAAATGTGGTATCTCCAAGCAAATAGTCAACAGCAGAACACTTCCCCCTCCAAAAGTTATGAATATTTATTTCAAAATAACTGAAAAGTCAGGTTCTATATTTTAGAGTGTATTCACCACTAATAAAAATTATAAACATCATTTAGTGATCAGAAAAAGGGTGTCTAAATATACAACACAGGACTCTGGTAAAAATAAAGGAGCAGATACGTTGCCAGATAATAGTTTCCCTTTCTTTAATTTTTAATTTGGCTTTTGCAATCTGTAAAGAGATGCTATTGGTAGAACCTAAACTTGTACTTTAATTTGCTGTTCAGTACTCGTCATTCAGTCAAGAAAAAAATCCAATATTTAAGTAGCCATAAAAGTATATTCAACTATCATAATGGTAGTAATAAATGAACAACAGGCTTTCCATTAATAAAATCTGTATAGGACACCTTCAAGTAAAATTATAAGTGGTCACAAAATGTCCACTCGTGCTCTAAGAATTACTGTCGAACCCTGAAAACCAGGAACACCTGGAACACTTTTAATATTTACATGTTCTGAACAGTAACACTGGAGATTAGGACATCTTGTATCAACAAACAAACCAGACTACGGACAGGGAAATTGTATTGCTTCTTAGAGTTATCTGGGAATATTTCAAAGTAACCCCAAACTATTTTAAAACAAAGCCATCTATTGGCAATCTAGTGTATTTTCTTCCATCACTTTCTTGATACACAAACAGTATGTGTGAGAAAGTATGAGGCTGTGTGGAAATCTTGTGGTAATCTTGCATCCCATTGGCTTCCCAACACAACATTCCAGAGGTACTTTCAGCTTTACTAGTGACAGATTTTTTAATTCGACATTAAAATGCAATTTTTCTGCAAAAATGCCAAGCCATGGTTTGATTTTCAAATAGAATGGTGTTACAAAATACAATTTTGTTTCAGAATGAAAAAAGTCTAAGAATTATCCTAAGAATGTCACATGGGTTAAAATAGAGCACTGTAGGTACATGTAAGTGTAACAGTTTGTTGCATCAATGACACAAACTCTTTGTAAGGAGCAATGCCAGAGAAGACAAAAAAAAACTACAAAATAAACATTTGTATTGACATCTTTTGGAAAGCATTCACAGGGGGTTCTCAAACAATCAGCAGGAATTTTCCTGAACATGCTGTATTCATTTCTAGGAATAACTAAATAAGTGCTGTAATTTCTGGCCGTTTACCCGCAGGTAATCTGTTGATTTTTCCTTAAACACAAGCCACTGCTGGTAATAGGGAGGTGCAGGTTATGTGACAATTTTGAAATCTACTGGCAGTTGAATTGAAAAAAATTCTCACTTACCCGCGTTTCCACCTCTCAGATGAATTTTATTGTATTAAAAGTGCCACAAAGCGGCACAAAAACATGATGCCGATTTGAGTTTATTTCACGCACAATTAGTTGCGCGACGAACAAATTACTATTGGCACGTGTGTAAACAAAACCTTGATGGTGACAAAAATAAACCAAGGATAACTGGCACATCAGTAACAAATTTCCAGTTAACTCTAGCCTCTGCTGAAAAGAATTTTCCCGTTTTAAGGGACTTGTTAGGCCCAGTAGAACTGGAGATATCAATTTTTTTGAGAAATCAACAAATCAACATGGTGCTGAACGATCGTTCACACAAAATGTGGCCACGAATTCGCAGAGTATTTTGTACAAATTTCCTTTGCTTTTAAGGTGCGGGTTATCCACCAGTGCAGGTAATCTGTTTACTTTTTTTTTTTTGCTGCATGCAATAATCAGCCAGTGCGGGTAAACAGCCAGAAATTACAAAATTACAGGTATAGCCAGAATGAGTCCCAGTCCCTCTGGCAAAGCCACTTTGACCTTCTCACTCCCATAGCCCCTTACTGTCTGATAAACCTTTCTTATACTTTCAGCATTGAAAATTTGCAGTTCAGGCCACAGTTATTTGACAGTTGGATAATGCTATCCACTAGATAACTATTTATCTGGCGGACGATGCTATACATTTTGCTATCACTTATGCACTGGTTAGCCATTTATCCTTGGATAGCATCATCCATTGGATAGCATTATCTGCCCTTTACACAACTGTGCCCCAGTGACCTATATCTACTACATGAAACATTTCTTTCCTCTCATTGCATATCCACCTGACAAAGATTTGATTCTTAAAGTAGAAATAACTCACTGACCACTCCTGGGAGTGAAAAGGTGAAAAGGGGAATTACAAAATATTTTCATCTAAGAGTGTGAGGAGTCATCACAATTACCCTTAAAGTGAAGCAATAAAGAACCTGGATCTGATATCACTACTCATGGACAGAAGTCACTTTAAACTTTTTTTTTTTCAGGGTTGACCTTGTGGCAAAATGCAATTGCTAATATTTTACCTTCCAGATCCAGTTTGCATGTAATTATGAGGCAGATCAGTATTTCCAAAGCAGGTGAACCACAAGTCCTGGTCAAAATGTAGGCATCAATATGGCCAAGGAAGACACAAGACACCGGAGTCCAACAATTATCTTTTTGATGAATGAAGAAGTTCCACTAAGGATTCACTTGCATTGATCTGTCCAGTAAGATTTAACATGAAAAGGCGCTCTAGGCTCTTGGTGCCAATTGATCTCAGCTCTGGTAATCTTAGAAGAATGTTTCCAAATCGATTTGGTTCATTAGGATGAAAGTTGTTGTTGTACTCCAACAATGATGCATGCACTTTATCCTGCAGTCTTTCTACTAGTTGTTGATCAAATAAACCTTTAACATCTATGCATGGACAACAATCAAAATAAACAGAATTAGAATAACATTGCAGAATGTACACACCAAAATATTGTGTGGTGTAATTCACAGGGTACTTCACAGCTACCAGTAGGTGTGTCATGTTCTCTGTTGATAGAAAACCCTGGTCAGGAGTCAAATCTGGACAAAGATGCTTATAATAAATCCTTGTCACAAACTTTTGAAACATACCAGCCTTTCCCCCTTTGTTGATCTTGGTAAAATTGGACTAATGCAAACTCAACACTGTAGGGGGGAGAGTGGGGTGTTTCAACAAGACTTGACAAGGGTTCTTGTTACCTTGCTTCACTGATTAATGTGTAGTCATAGGAAGGACATAAAAACAAGTAAGTTAGAGCTAAAGAGAGGGTTTTTTTTTCCATCTTAACCGAAATGAGACTCCAAATTTTTCTTAGTCCCACCCTTGTCATAAGATAAAAATAAACATCTTTCCCTTTTACATTACCAAGTTCAAAATTTACCACCTTTTTTTCCTAAATATTTTACAGTTTTTGGTTAAGGGGAGTGGGAAGGAAGGGGGGCCTATAAGAGGGAAGGACTGAAAAGAAACCTGGAGTTCTAAAAGGTGTGCTCATGGACTGTTTACATTAAGTCTGGTCCACAATAACTGACTCATCAGTGGTATCGTGTATTGTATGTAACTAGGAAAAAATCAATGTCTGATATGTTATTAACAATGACATTTAACAAATGGTAAACACCACAGCTTACACTATTGAGTTATGGATGCACACAGGACGTTGCTAAGCACAAAAGAAGCACAAGAGTCACTCGAGGCAATAGCCGAGAGCGACTCTAGCTTGTTGAGTGCTTAGCAAACCTCTCAAGTGCATCCATAACTCAATAGTGTACACTGTGGTGTTTACCATTTGTTTTATAACATGACATTGATACATTGTAGCTTAAGAGTTCCCTTTTATTTAACAAATCTTACGTGACCAGAAAAAACAATCGCATGCAGAAAAATAGTCTTTGCATTTGCTCATGTCAGCAGCGTACACCCATGGGCAAATGGGGGACGCTGAATTGACCAATCAGAGCGTGCGCTTTACTTTGGTTATGTTATAATACATACTGTGTATACTGTGTGTACTTTACCTGGGTTCAGTAGAATAATGACTTTGATACAGACAAATTCTGCATCATCCAAATTAAGTTCTTTAAATTTTGCAGTCAGTTGCATTACACGATGCATGATGTCACCAATTCCTGATGCTTCTGCTGTAGTAAAGTCCAAAACCTGACCAGGACAAAGAAGTACACCATTATCTAAATGTAAAGATTGCTTTGTCAAATTGATCAGCATTAGTTCAATCCATGCACTTCCTGAAAGAATCCGTTTATCGTTTTCACTTATGTCACCAAGTAATGGCAAGCATTTAAACCATTCCAAGTTTCTTTTGATTTGTTCTTCCGCTTGTTGTGTGACATGTGCAAATGTCTTCTGCCCAGTATCTTGCAGCTTACATCCTTGACATTCTGTAGATTGGGCATCAACTGGAGGCTCATATCGCAACAATTCTTTAATAAAAGGAGGAAAAGTTCTGGATGGAATCTTTGCTGGTGCAACTCCATCTACTCGATCTGAAGTTGAACTGCTCCTTGAGTTTGTCCTTGCTTGTTTAGCAGCTGGTTCTGATTTGATGCGTGAATTTGGAGAAAAAGATGAATTCTTATGTTTACCACCTGGTGTGCGATCTTCCCGGACAGCTATAAAATGGAATAAGATACATACCATTAGAGAATAATGGTTTAAATCTCTCACAGTTGGTTTGCAAAGATGAAGTGAAAAACAGAAGGAAAAGACAGACTGACAGACTAAAAGGTAAAATGATGGTGAGACAGTAATTACATACTGTCACTTAGAAAACCTAGAACAACTAGTTATGGCCTTAATTCATTTTCATACTTCATACTTCTCAGCTAAGCTATGGAATACACTGCCTGACTATATCCGCATGAGTGCATTTAAAGGAAGATAATCCAAGGCCGTATCTTTGTATAGTCACTCCTGCTTATCTTCACTTTTCTGTTAATTTCTACTGATATGTTACATAGTTATATTTCTAAATACTGTGTATTTTAGTATATTTTAGTATAGTTAGTATTTTAGATCTTGTACAAATATATGTATGAATATATATAGATAATCTCCATTTTATGTTTTCTCGAAGACATTAGCTCCAACAAGCTACTCTAAAATTCGAGATGAAATAAAGTTTATGATGACAGACAGACAGACATAAAAAGACACACATACAGAGAGACACACATACAGAGAGACACATACAGACACACATACAGAGAGACACACATACAGAGAGACACATATAGAGAGACACACATACAGAGAGACACACAGAGAGACACAAATACAGACACACATACAGAGAGACACATACAGAGAGACACACATACAGAGACACACATACAGAGAGACACACATACAGAGAGACACACATACAGAGAGACACAGAGACACACATACAGAGAGAGACATACAGGGAGACACACGTACAGAGAGACACACGTACAGAGAGACACACATACAGAGAGACACACACAGAGAGACACACATACAGAGAGACACATATAGAGAGACACACATACAGAGAGACACACATACAGAGAGACACATATAGAGAGACACACATACAGAGAGACACATACAGAGAGACACATACAGAGAGACACACATACAGAGAGACACACATACAGAGAGACATACATACAAACAGACATATGGACACTTAGATCACAAGCAGGCAAGGAAATGACAGCCAGACCCATGGACAAATGACAGATACATGTAGATAAACAAAAGAAGGTTGAACTCTACACTAATGAAAATTCTAACCATAACTCCTGACAAAAAAACAGTCAAAAGTCAGATAACAGCCAGATACAGTTGGTGGCCAATTGAATGAAAGAAAAGAATAAACCAATGGATAGATAGGCAGATGACAGGCAAAGAACTTAACAAAGAAATAGACAGACATTTGGCAAGAGAGATGACGGTCCAAAAAGTAACAGGATTTAAGTAAAGGAACCTAACATATGGCAGTAAATACACCACTAGATTGAAATGAAGAATTGCCATTTTTTAATAAAGTTCACGTGTACATTGCAAAAATTCATGAAAAACACACCAACCTTCTTTCAACATTCCAGCTTTGATGCACTTTTGCAACCTACAGAACTGACATCTATTGCGGTGTCGTTTATCTACAGGACAATCCTGAGTCAAATTGCGGCAGGAGTAGACTTTCTTATTTTGAACACTTCTCTTAAAGAATCCTTTGCAACCTTCACAGCTAGTAACTCCATAGTGATGACCCGTTGCTCTGTCTGAACAAATAACACAGATGTCATCATTGACTGGGGAAGGAACAGTTTGCTGAGGAGTGCCGGGAGAAGATGGTGTCCTTGGAGTCAAAGGTGAAAGAGATGGTATTGGTATTGACGGTGTCCCAGGAATTGAATTAGGATTTGTGTCCTTAATATTTGCTGATGAGTTACTCACTATAACAGACTCTTTGACTGCATAAAGGGAAATTGTTGCTTCCTCCTTTCTGTCACCTTTACAGGATGCAACAGAAGACTCTGAAAATCCATTTTGAACAGTGGTTGTGCTATGGGGTACAGGTGAGTTTCCAGGCAATTGTATCAGTGAAGGCACTTGAGGAAACTGCTGTGCTGTGGTTTGCTGCATAGCCGCAAAATGATGAGGTGAAAATAATTGAGGAGCATAAAAAATGCTGGCTTGGGTTAAGTATGGTGATGCAATGGACACCATGCTTCTATCTACTGGAACCAAAGGCTGTGGAACAAGAAGTGGCTGTCCATTTGGTGCCAATAGTATGGCGCGAGGAAACATCTTTGATTCTGTTGGTGATGGCAATCCAGCCGCATGAGGACTTGAACCTATAAGTATCAACAGAAAGGACAACATCTGTGGGTTCCATATATCAACAATACGTGTCCAACTTCTGATTAAATAAATAAATAAATAAATAAATAATGATTTAACAATGGACATCCACTGGGTGGCTATTCTTGTCCACTGTTCCAGATCGAATTGGAATTTGGAATGTTGGTTTTTGCGGAGGGAGGAAAACCGGAGGACCCGGGGAAAAACCCTCGGAGCAAGGACGAGAACCAACAACAAACTCAACCCACATGAGACGCCAGGTTCGGGAATCGAACCCGGGCCACAGTGGTGGGAGGCGAGTGCTCTCACCACTGCACCATCCCTGCTCCCCTGATTTACTTAACCAGGCTCCAACTCCCAGAGATGATTAAGATAAACTTTCTCCACACAATCATTTAGATATCCCCTAACAGTTGATGAGAATATTCAAACTTATATGACATGATACCAACTTCTATTTACTGATTTATTAGGAAATCTATTACATCTGCAAGTGAAAGACAGAAAAAAATTGAAGATCAGTGTAAGCTGTGACTGTGCTCTTAATATGACCACCTCAATAATTCTAATCAGATTTTCTTGTATCTAAATCAACTGAATGCTCAATCACTGTCTCTCTGATTCACTTTCTTAATCTGACTACCCCATTACTAACCTATTGACATCCAGTGCGCCCATATGCGCCAATGGGGACCCACACCCTTTCTACGCCTTGTGACGTCATCACTTTTAACCCTGGAGCACGACTTTGAGCACGTACTTGAACAGGTTGAAAATATCTTACAAACGATACCAGAATGAGTGCAATTGAGTGAAGGAGATTGGAGAAATAGCCAAAAAACCATGTAACTTTGACCTGAAAATCTGCACGAAAATCTTGTTCCATTACCCACCTACCTTTCTGAACATGTGCTTTGAAAATAATCAGTAGTTTCCTAAAAAATCTCCTCATCAAAATGAAGCCTACTAAATTTCCAGCAAGTGAGGAGAAACTTCAGGCAAGGAGAGGGGAAACAAAGGGCAGGAGAAAGAGAGAAAAGTAAAAGTCGTAAGTGGGGCATTACTTTTCAACCCAAAATCTCGAAATTTTGCTTTCTGCGCGTGCCCGAGATTTCCAGGCCACCATTTTGCATTTGAATCAAAAGGCCGTCGAGTGCACGAGCTGTCAACGGGTTTTTGGTAAGTTTGAGCTTTCAAAACCACAACAGTGACCAGAAATCTGCTCGACTAGCTTCAAAACACAGCTTTCCACAAAAGCTGTGGCCATTAATGGGTTAAGTAAAGATTAACAAAAAGAATTGGGTAACCACAAAAAGTAACTACTGAGCAAATATAAGCCTATTGTAAGTATCTGTGCTGAATACATTGATGAACAACATGTATAGTATTCTTGCATAATAGTTTCTCTCTTTGGTTACCTTGACATAGATATCATGATGACAACAAATCCTTGGTATTTCTAGCAAACTTTTTCCCTGCTTGTTAAAGCTGCAACTAAATATCTATGGTCTACCATGGGTCAAATTAGTGAGGTTTATTTCCCTATCACAAGAGTTGCTATTTTGGTAAATCTCCCGCTCTAATAGTAAATGAAAGAGATCTGTTATCTGATTAGTTAATTGTACAAACTTTCTTCTACAGTAGATGACTGCCCTTTAGTCACTTGTAGCCAACTTGCTCTCTAGCTCTTAAATGAAGTATGAGTTCATAACAAACCCATTTTTCTAGAAAACTTCCTTCCCAATCTAGACTGTGAGAAAAAATCCAAAGATCATCAACTTGTCCTTAACTGTAAAAACTAGTTTTTAGAGATAACTTTTCTAAGAAAATTTGGTACTATCTCATCCTTGAGTACCTTCAAAACTTTTACATAAATATCTGTGAAATAAAAATAGGCTGTACAAAATAAGTTACTGGCTAGATTTTCTAATGTGATTACTTTTTCTCCCTCTGGGGTACACTAGGGGGTGTATTCATCACTTATGTTGTGCATCCAATAATATGCATAATTGAACATGATTCAGGCTAAAATCATGCAACAACAACAGAAAGTATTATCTGATGTATAAAAGGTTTCTGCTATTTTACTGTAATTTTCAAGTGGTTCAGAGCTGCAACTGATTCCACTGACCTTGGCATTCATTTACGAGTGCAAGTGTTGAAACATAGGCTCTTGCAGACATGATCTTCTATACAACTCTTCCTTTTTGTTTGTTTTCTTTAAATATGTTAGAGAACAATTTCTGGGAAATTTTTTTATCACATAAAAATTGTGTGACAAATCATCACTTTTTTTTTGGCAAAAATAGCATAAGACAAGGAAAATGTGAAAATTCACATTCAAAGTAACGTTGAAAAAAAAAAGAAATTAAAAAATGAAGGTATACTCTTACATTCTTCAATATGGCAAACAGTTTTCCCCTTGAGAGAATGTTTTAAAAATTTATAGTTTACGTTCATTTTAAAACTGATTCTATCAATAATGCTAAAACCACTCCCACTCAATTTCAAATAATCAACAATCATGCTCAAAGGTACAAAGACGCCACTTCCTCGTAAGGTCTTCGGTAGCACTCAGTGAAAGTTAAGAAAATAAAACAGAGAATAACGGGTTAGATACGTGTATGTCTTTTGAATTTATAAAAATTATCAATATTGTGCGTCTGAAAATTGTGAAGACAAGTTATAGTATTGTTTTTGTCCTTTTCATTATCAATTGAAAAATTACCTCGTTGTGAGTGTTGGAAATGAGCAAATATTCCTGACAACAATGTATCAAAATAAAATTATCAGCTCTTAAAATTAGACTCGATGGAAGACCTGTCTACGTTAGTGAAAAAAACTATTCGAGCAAATGAAAGATTATATCCTTTCATATTTGAGTAAGGTTTATGGTCCATTTTTCGTTGTAAGTGATCGATAGTCCTTGCTAACACAAAGGAATGCCAGAAGTCGACCTTTGATACGTTACAGTATCAATACAAAACAACAAATTGCGGACGGGATAAAGTATGACCCGACGTACCAAATCGAACTGCGTTAAACTTAACATCGTGCCTTGTTTCTAAAGCGACAAAACACATGTTCTAACAGACGTGTCAATTCACAATGCATCGTGATCGGAAAAAATTACATGACTTGTATTGTGAAAACGTGTCAGACAAAACACTTCGAACTGATAAACTGCAAGACGATCTGACCAAAATGACTCTCTCTGCAACAAAGTGGCAGTGAATTACAATTCTGCTATTTCTTCTTAGTCAAGAAATTGCAGCCCATCCGTTAATAAATGAGATTAGAAACAAGAAGAAGATAATCAGCTAGCTACGTGACTTGCATACGATTTCTGATCGTCGAAGAATTCTACAAATTTTCCAAATAATCACTAAGAAGGAAAACAATCGAGACACCTCAACAGATCTTCCCGGCAAAGAGCTAAATACGAAAATAATCTCACCCCAAAAGAAAAAAATGCTCAAAAAACAACGAGGAGAACCTTCTACAGCGCACGTAAAGTACTCTAAGAGCCTCCTTTTCGACCAAGTGCCATCATAGCGCGTGCTTACTCACCAATCCTATCACTACTACCAACGTTTCTTCCTTCCCCAACCGACATTTTTCCGAATGGCCGCCAGTTTAAACAATGAAAACTACCTTTTAGTCTCGAAACTTTTCACATGCACCATAACCAAACGCAGACAATGTTCCCATAGCACAAAACGAAGGTGAAAACGTCTGCAGAAAGCGAGGGAAACTCAGACAAGACAAGCAGACACAAGCTGAGTCAGTGCAGCTCTCAGTTGGCCTGACGGAAAATATCACGAGAACATCCGGGGTCTTGCACTGCGCATACTCTATCCCAGACGATTTCATCAAAGTTTTGATGTCTACAAAATTATAGTGAATATCTGTTTTGAATATTTTGAATTGGAAATAAACTGAGTTGATAATAACAATGGCCGAGAATAATAAAGCCTATGGGGGCGAAGAGAAAATTGATTCACAGATTTCCGTATTTTTGGATTATTCATTCAAAATCTAATTGGCAAAGTTGATCTCTGCTACTACAAGGTCCCTGAGGTCCGCGAGGCGGGAATAAAAGTTTAGGGAACATAATAGTTTTCCAGCCACCGGCTGAATCAAAAAAATAAAACATAAAATATAAACATGGGTCTAGTGTATGTATGCAACAGAATTACCAGAACTGGCAAAAAAAAAAAAATTGTTTACGTTAACTTAAATTTCAATTTCCGTGGGTTTCAAATTTTACTGTTAGATAACCGTGACTAAAGATTCGAATTTTTGATGAAGATTATCCATAATTTTTAATTGTGGACTTTCGACCTGTGATCATGTTTATTTTTGATTATTCACAGCGGGGGTTGCTCGTGGGGTCAGTCTGAACAGGCGTGTTAGAGGGGTGTATATGATCACATGCAAAGCTGACAAGTAAACACGAGGGAACACGTAACCAGCACGTGGCTTAGGGTACAGGCTACTTCCGTGTGTACTACGAACACTTTTCGTATGAGGGAACGCTGTTTTTGTTTTGTTTTTTGGTTTTTTTTTTTGTCCACTTGCCACTTAGCCTGATGCCTTTTACGGCTTTTGTTTCGTAGAGAGTGTAAAGCGAGGGGTAGGGGAGGGGAGATGTCTAGATCGTGTTTCACAAATGCAAAATACCTAGAGCCATCTCGCGAAAAATAAATCAGGCATTGACGGGAAATTAGACTTTTTTTTAAAGACTGATTCTTGCTAAACTACAACCAACGTGAAGTTCTCTCTCTTTTCTTCAGCGAATTTACACTCCTTGTTTTTTTCTCATCACGCTGGTTAGGTAATGTAGCGATGTGATCACGTTCATACATTAGTCACGTATTCCACACAGAAAGCCTTCTTTTTAAAGGCCCAATGAAGAGTGTATTCGTGGTTTGTGACCGCAGTTACTGAATAACATATCACGAAGACAAAGTAGCCATTTAATGATTCACTAAAAATAACAGCAGCCTTCAGTGGATCTTTTAAAAAACATTCTTAATTTCCCCACGCTTTTCACGAGCGTGTGAAACAAGTAGCTGGCAAAAAACGGAAAATACGCCTGTTGAACGCGGAAGTAGGTTTTTATTTAATATCTTTTTGGTTTTCTTCCTGTCTATCATACGAAAATGATCGAATTTTCGTCTGTAAAGCAAACAGACCTCAAAAGTTGCTTTAAAAAATTAAAAATTATCTTCATGGAAAAAAACCTCCCCCGCACAAAAAATATATTGTTCGACGTCTTGAAAAGGTCAAGTTAACGAATTCATATGCAGAATGGTAACAGGCTGTGGTTGGTGTGAAGTATTTTGTTGTGTTTTGTCTTGGTTGCATTTCCAAAGAGCAAAAGCTCTCGAGTTGAGAAGAAGCATGATCCTATCTCGGGCAGAACTGAACTGATGGCCATGCTAGTCTGTTTCTAGGCTGAATTCACAGAATTAAGCCGAGAAATGGACCAGCATGGTC